>NC_139946.1:42696763-42701763 GCF_963454915.1 Gymnoscopelus microlampas
AATAGCCTAGGTATAAAATACGGCTAAAGTGGTTGATGTATGTTTCATAATATCATAATTTATATCTGAAAAGTAACTAGTAACTAAAGTTTTCAAATAATTGTAGTGGAGTAAAAGTACAATATTTGCCTCTGAGATGTAGTGGAGTAGAAGTAAAAGAAAGAAATTGGAAATACTCAAGTAAAGTGCCAATACCTCAAAATTGTACTTAAGTACAGTACTTAAGTAAATGGACTTAGTTGCATATGATCATGCTGTAACATTTCAACCTGTGTATTATGTGATGTACAGTATCGTATGATGGGATGAATAGTGTTCAAAGACCACACTCTGGCATTCATTCTCACTGCCTCACACACCAAACCCACCTTCCCACAATCTCGGTCTCTCTGTTCTTGCACACTTCTCTTACTGGCAAGTCATGTAAGGCTTGCTGCAGCCAGGAGTTTGACTTTGAAACAAAGTGTTGGGTGATACTGAGGTGGTTGGTGAGCCTTAGATAAGCGTGCACGGCACGCAGTGGTCTGGCAGGCACGCTTAGCAAGGTGGTACTTCCACTGTGCCAGGCTGATAAGACCTGGGAACTTTGTGTTCCCACGTTAATGCTTGTGATTGCATATGACAACAATGACTTGCGGGAGTCTATAGCATTGGTTCTCAAAGTGGGGTCCGGGGACCCCCAGGGGTGCTTGAGGGAGTTCCAGGGGGTCCGCAGCTAAATGATGGACAGTGAAGCAAATAGACCCATTCGGGTCTGTAACTCTGAGAAGTGTACAAATGGAACCAAATGGACCCTAACGGGTCCATTTGGTTCCGTTTGTACACTCTGAGTTAAATTAACATTGATTTTACAATGTAAATCGGGATCCCAGAGATAGAAATACCATTAATTGGGGGTCCGTAATCCTAATTCATGTCAAACTGGGGGTCCTTGAAATTAAAATGGTTGAAAATCACTGCTAGAGACGTAAAAATCTTCTCTTATGGGAGGTCCCTGGCATATCTTTTCAAATGGGGGTCCGTGGGCTAATAAGGGTCAATTTGGGAGTCCTTGACATGAAAACGTTTGAGAACCACTGGTCTATAGTCAACGATGACTTGCGGGAGTCTAGCTGTGTGTCCGAAGATAATGTCGTAATTATTTTCACATACGTTTCATACTTTTTGAAATGCTAGACAGGTTAGATGCACGACCCAGTTATGCAAAAATACCTGTTGTGTTATCTATGTCTGTCATTCTGTCTGCGTCACTTATGGCCATATATGGATGGAGATCAGATCTCATCAGATATGCCCATATAGCGCATGCCGATGTATTCGGTTCTGGTAAACCGTATGTCCAAATAGGCCCCGTCCAAATAGACCCAACGTCGACCCAGAAGGCAATTTTAATATAGGATACCTCATAGATATGTCATTGATAGACGAGGTGACGACGTCACAGTCTTGCCACATTAAGTCTGAGATACACATTGAAGACATGCCATGCCTCGATTTTTCACACATTTTTAAATTACACGTTTGTACAAAATATCAATTAAGCACTTAAACCACTTTGAGAACACTAGGGTTCAATTGGTTATGGCCCTATCTCTCCAACCACTTGTGAATACTGTATATTCAGTGCAGATGTTGCGGGCTGCTGTGGCAAAAGTCCAAAAATATTTACTGCACGTAGTATTGAGGATGCAGCTCACTAGGCAGAAAACCACTTCAGAGAGGGAGAGAGAGGAACGGAGGAAGGATTTGTGCATGGAGCTATGAGTTAATGTTGACGGGTGTGGTTCTCTGTTTCCTGAACCAACTTGTTCTTACTTCACTGTTGGTAAGATTGTTAAAAACGACTGTAACAATCCATCTATAGACTTATATTGATCTGCTGACAGCCAACACTGAGGCAAACGGAACAAAAGGGGAAAATAAAGGAAAAATAGTTTCTTAAAGGCCCTGGAGCCAAAAGCGCTGCAGCCTCTCATGTTGTGTAGGCTATATGATGAGGGAAACCTCTACCACTAGATGGAGCTCTTGATTCATTGCACAGCTCAAACATCAGTGCACATCTGTATGGCTCACTTCAGGTGACCGTGACAGATTGTTAACAATTTTGACAATCTCAGCCACCGACTTGTGAAAGTGAAAAAGAAAGAAAGAAAAAAAGAATAATATAAAGACTGACAGATGGATAGACAGGCAGACAAAGAGACAGACAGGTAAGCGGGGGGGAAACTCTGAAAGCAGCTGTCCTTCCTGTATGGCCATCTGCTTCTTCGGATCTAATTGGATAATGAGCTCTGAGATTGTAATGCAGGTTTGATTGCTTTTGCCCCATATGCTTTGAATTTCCTTTTTTTTAAAAGCTCGAGTTGGTAGAAGTATAGCAGCAATGGTGAGAGCACCAGTTGTAGTTGTAGTAGCATGAGGATTCTTTTTTTAGTAGGTAGTACTCTTCCATGGGATTCCAAGCAGTCACTATCTGAAATGCAGTGTTGGGCTGTAGCTTGGCAATAAGTAGCTAAGCTACTAGCTTAACTACATCTCCCAGTAGATTGTGGGTAGAGCTTCACTACTTTCAGCTTTCAAGTAGTTAAGAGTTTTTTTTCCTTCAATATTTCCTGTAGCTGGGTAGCTTGACAAAAGATCCGACGCTATAGGCAAGGCAAAGCTGTTTTCAGTGGCACATCAACGTAAAATAGCACAACAGATGAGTTATGAGTGCAGTTGTCCATTATACCCAAAGAGAAAAGTGTCCATCTCAGTGAGAATTGTCCATCTGCATCCAATGTGTAGTTTTTTACTCAGTCTAGTGTTATTCAGTCACTCAATGTCATTAGTTACAAAGTAGCTAGAGTAGCGTGCCCAACACAGCTGCAATGGTAAATGGTTTGCATTTCTATGACACCTTTATCCACAGTTTGTTACATTCACCCTTTTACACCGACAGTGGAGGTAACAATGCAAGACACAAGATAATGTAAAGCACTTTGTTTGAGTTGCATTTTATGTATGAAAGGTGCTATATAGCCTAAATAAAGGTCATCACTATACTAGCCCTGCTCCATGCAGAGCCTTAGTGAGATCTCTCTAATGCCCTGCCAGGCGCTCAGCTCTGCTCCACTGCCTTGCGAGGGCTCCAACTGTAGTAAAAAATGAACAAAACGACTTCGCTATACTGACCAAAACAAAGGCTGTTTTGTGTTGTTGAAGGTCTATTCTCCAGGGTGGGGAAGCCTTTCAGCACCCCCCACCTTCTCTGTATAATACACTTTTTGGGCAGAACATAAAATATGTCTGCGAGAAATTATTTTATTTACTCCACTGCGCCCCCTACATAACTGGTCAATATAAATGACCATTGACCACTGAGAGAAGGTGGGTGTCCTGAGAGGCTTCCCACCCTGGAGAATAGACTTTGAACAACACAAAACTGCCTTTGTTTCGGTGAGTAGCAAAGTAGTTTTTTTTTTTTTTTACTACAGTTGGAGCCCTTGCAGGGCAGTTAGAGAGAACTCGCTAACACTCTGGACCAGGGCTATCATTATACTGTACCAACCTTCTCATCTGGGTTCATTGTCTTGTTCAAGAACACTTTGCCACGAAGCCAGGCAGAACTGGGGATCGAACCGGGGGAACCTTCCAATATGCTCTATGCACAGCAGCCATTATTGGGAATGAATTGGGCTCCTTCCTTACTTCCTTCACAGGTGTTACCAATGATACTAATTAAGGCTCTGTTCCATTTAGTGTGGCACAGTGGTTGTCTTATTTCCAAGGACCCCCATAACTCTGAGAGTGTACAAATGGAACCAAATGGACCCTTACGGGTCCATTTGGTTCCATTTGTACACTCTCAGAGTTACACACCCACCATAAGGGGCCATTTGGGAACCAAAATGTGTTTCTAGTGAGCCAACATGCACGATATCAGCACCCTGACCAGAATGGAACAGAGCCTTCATTAGTATCATTGGTAACACCTGTGAAGGAAGGGGCCCAATTCATTCCCAATATGGCTGCTGTGCATAGAGCCTATTCCCAAATGGCCACTCTTACAGTACCTCGTGAGCCACAGGAGGGAGGTAGGGCATCTCACCATTTCATTACAACACCAGGGAGCCCAGTTCAAATAGACTTTATTGTCAGGAAAAAGACGGTAAATAGGATCTATTGGCAAGCTAGCAATAACGGATAGGCCTTACAGGTCGGCACACAGTTCACTACACAGAAACTAATACATGATTGGATTACAGCTAAAGCCCCTCCTGACATTTTCTCCGTGGCATGCCAGAGGGTTATATTTCCTAAAGATCAAGACAAGAGATGGAAATATCCAAGAGTCTCCTTTCACTCCTTCAAAGGAGAAAGAGAACAGAAAAACATGTATCATCCTCCTCGCTTCCACTGAACAGACTGTGAAATATGATGTCCGTCTTCATTGGAGAATTGCAGGTTACATCTTCTCTGTGATCAATACCGGCGCAAACCCGGACAGACTGGGTGCGTGATTCATGCTGTAGAATCACTCAGCCGTAGTGGTTAAGGTCATGCTTTTCCATAAAAACCTGTCAGTCAGATAGGAAATTAAATACATCCCCGACACTTTCATCTGCTCATCTTACATTCCGCTTCATGGCTGCCATTTGCAGCCTTTGAATAACTTGTGAGGGTTTTCTAAGATGCATTATATAGCTTGTATCGGAATGGAGACGCTACCACGGTAAAGAGGCAGGCTAATTACTTACCGTGAATGGCCGAGCAAATTACCTTCTGAGAAATATCATTGTGTCGCCGTATACCTGTTTAATGAAAGGACAGAAACCATAATAGAGCCGGAGCCAGACAAATTCCAGAATTAAAATGTCACCGAATATCAATACGTCAACGGCCGATCGCAAAGACCGCGGGGGCAGCGTTATTATCGCGACCATGCTCTGATTAGGCCGCCGCACTCGGATAATGTCACACACTGTGGCTCTGGCCTTTTCCTTTACAACAGACCAAAG
>NC_139946.1:42706763-42709263 GCF_963454915.1 Gymnoscopelus microlampas
ATGAATTGTGTTCTCACCCACAGCTCTGGAAGGCATCTGACATGGGTTGCTGCATAGTAAAGGCACATGATGATGATGTCTGTGTCATTGGCATGGATGACAACTCTGTCAACTTTGTCATTCTGGACACTGTACAGGGTGTGGAGTATTATTCTTGTATCAGCTTCCTGTTGTGTGGATTCTAGTGCAGGGACATCTTCAATAGACCCCTCCTTGATCACCACACTCCTTGTCTCTTCTTTAAACCACCCACCCAGGTAAAGATGTGTTGGACCAAGGGCCGACTTAAGTTTCTCATTTTCACACCATTCGTCACAGAGGAAACTCAATAGGTTTGCCTTGTTAGCTGACACAGCAAAAAACTCCTGAGGATCTGGAGCTGTGTAACGCATACTGACTTCATATTCTTTGGTAGGTTTTGGTCGAGCGTGTTCTTGCTCAGCTGTCTTAAGACTAGGTCCACTGTACCGGTCACAACAGAAGTGAATGATCTCTGTGCCAGCAGGCACATCATTCAACAGCAGACGTTGGTATCGTTCAGCGATTGTTCCAAATGCTTCACCTTTCAGGAACGACCAATGGCGTATGGCATACATGGCATCAATAACTACTGCTGTTTTTCTGTCTTCTGTAGGCAGGTCAGGGATGCATGCAACTTTGGTCTCCTCTTTCAGGACCTTCACAAGGCTTGCCTTGGTACCTGTTCTCATCCTGCCATCTTCCTGGAAGAGGGAAGGGGGGAAGCCACTGCACTCGTGGTTGCCTATAAAGTCAACAAGGTTGAGTTCTCCACCACTGGCTATGATTTGGGTCATGCGCAGGAGGGCAGTAATTTCATTGCTCTTGCCAGGTGCTGAGGTTTTCCCCTTAGACTTTTTAGATTTTGTGTTTTGAGTGTGGGAAGTGTTAAGCTTCATTATGCTTGTCTTCTTCTGTTCACTGGACAATGACTCACACAGTGCCTTCAGACCCAGTTCTTTCACACTCATCAAGTGGTCCTTGACTGTGGAATCAGCACACTGTCCTGTAGATATGTTGATCGTGGATGATGTGCTCACTGTAAATGGGTTAGTCTCCACTGCTGCCATGACCTTGACTACCATCTCTGCATCCCGGATTACACGACTCTGACCAGACTCATGGTGTGGGTTGGAGGAGTGGAGGTGGAGCATAGACTTGAGCTCTGCAGAGACAGCTGCAGTGAGTGGTTTTGTGTAGACCCATTTTGTCCTGGCAGCAGGGCTGAGTGTAATGCTATCCAGACTGCTTGCTTCCTTGGCATCGGCATTATAGGTCTGCTCCAGTAGCATGTCAAGAGAAACACTGTTGTGGCTGCCATCTGCTCGTCTGCCAACAAATACACCTGCCATCAGTGCTTCATGTACCTCTGAAGCTGTTTCTGGTAGTTTCTTCATCTCAGCCAAATACAGAGGTAAAGATTGCTGCCCGCACTTGTAGTGGCCTGCTGCAGTGAGGTAGGGTAGCATTCTTGCTGATTCACAGAGATGTCCTGTCCAGTCACCTTCCCGATCGTACTAGATAAACCTTTGGAGAATATCTGACATCTCCAGGAAGGTTTCCCAGAGGACTGCAGTTGGTTGCCCATTCAATGATTCCTGAAAAAGCAGCAGCTGCTCTCTTAGGACTGCCATCTCTGGACTGCCATCTCTGTTGCCATAACAGTCAGCTGTCACTGTAAAAGTCATAGTAAAACTCATTTTCGCGTGGCGTCCATCTTGGAAATATGCAAATTAAAGGGCCAGACACACCCAATCATAAAGATAAGTATTCCATTGAGTTTCTCATGCTCTGAAACCATGAAATAGACACCAAGTTTTTATTTCTAGCCCATCTGGTTCAAAGGTTATTGCCAAAGCTATTTTCTGATAGGGGCCAATATTGAGGCGGCCATATTGGATTTCCAGCAGCAAGTTGACCGGGTTGTCCATATAGGTTGTGATCCTACTGGGTCATAGATATTATTTCTGGTGGCCAACCTTTTATGGCAGGGCAAATGCAGCATACCCCCCTTTGCCCCTGGGTACTGATAGTGGCCAATATTGAGGCGGCCATATTGGATTTCCAGCAAAAAATTGACCGGGTTGTCCATATAGGTTGTGATCCTACGGGGTCATAGATATTATTTCTGGTGGCCAACCTTTTATAGCAGAGCAAATGCAGCTTTCCAAAAAAAAGGGGGTTTTGCCCCCTGGGTACTCCTTTAATAGGACTGACTATCCCCATGGGGGACTGTTAGAATACATTTTCATCTCATTTGTATTTATCTGTGCATTTTACAGATCCTAATTGTCTCCGCTAGGCCGAAAGGCATGGCGAGAGAGTATGTTTTACCCCCTGTCCGTCCGTCCGTCCGTCTGTGTGTCCTGTCCGTGTGCGACCAGCTAATCTCCGGCACCGTTGGCCCAGTCGCTGCGAAACTGCACACAGTCACACACTCCCTCGATGCCAATTCAGAACCTCTGCCCCTAATTTTTCACAT
>NC_139946.1:42711763-42984263 GCF_963454915.1 Gymnoscopelus microlampas
TCAATACTCCCACAATGTTATTATCAAAGACTTCATCATTTCATGCAAAATGATCTGGTTACATTGAACACAAACAGGCCTGATTCTTTTATTTTTTATTTTCTACAACTTATTCAATGCAACTGTAATGATGATCATTGTATGAAGGAAACAATGCTTATATGGTATATGATACAATTCACAGCTATTAAGAGAGAATGGTACAAATAAAACACATATTTATGTGTTACACCAAACTTTTTCGAGGTATGAGACCGAAAGTGGTCGAGGGAGAGGAGAGGAGGGTGGGGGGGGGGGGGGGGGAGGAGGAGGTGTGAACCCACTGCCTCTGCTACTGTGACAGAGACACTGAAGCCAGTTTGTAGATTTGTAAACCCCACCCCTCTCTCTCTCTCTCTCTCTTTCTCTCTGTCTCTCAGTCAGTGCTGCTGTCTCTCTGTCTACTTGTGTTGCAGGCTGCATGCATTATGACGCACATCATGTATCTGTGTGTGTGGGGGAAGCACGTACATGCGCGCATTATAATTAACCACACTCACCGTGTGTGTGTGCATTGTGTTTGTCGCTGTGTTTGTGTCTATGTAGGCCTATGTCTAAAGCATTGGAAGACTGATGGAAAAAAAGGGGGGAGTGTTTTTCGAGATTACAATTTACAATTCTCTTCTTTAGTCAATGCCACTGCGATGGACTGTATATTGTCTGACTGGTTAAATCATTTAGATCATATAATAATATTAAACATACTGTGCACTAGTCAATATATTTACTTAACAAACGCCACATGTAGCATTGCTCTGTTAATTCAGATCAATGCAAGATAAAAATAAAAAGTGCCACAACACCTCAAGGCATTGTTTGCCTCAAAATGTTTGCCTCTTTCTTAGGTAATATTTGACAATTTGGCCAATCTTAGTGCCGCGCTGCGAGCTTGTACATCTGCTATTTTTGAAAAATCTTGAAAGTGTTTGAAAAATGTCTAATAGTTTTGAATTTTTTAACACACATCTTCTCTTCTGGGGGTCCCTGGCACAAAACATTTTCAGACCGGGTCTAGTATATATAGCATTGCTCTGAACCGCATTCATTCAGATCAATGCAAGAAAAAAAAAGTGGTGCCACTTCAAAGGCAGGTCATTTCCTGTAAATATGTTAGACAGTAAAGTAGCAAATTCTTGAGCAGAAAACACCAAACCCTGAAACGTTAATGTTGCAATTACATTTTATTGGACTCAGAGAACACAGACTATTAAACTGAATGTAAGAACAGCAAAATTATCACTTTTATCATTGTTCTTGAATGATCTTGAATGATCAACATTCATCACCTGTAGAGTATGTGGAGAGCTGCACGGTTCACACAGTCCAAACTTTGCGTACATTTTGTTAGCAATTTTATGTTTACACACCCTTGATACCGTGCGTGTGGTGGTGTGTGTATGTGTGTGTGTGTGTGGGTGTGTGTGTGTCAGTGCGACACTGATGATTTGAAAAAGGCTGCAAAAAAGGAGAAATTAACATACCCTGCTCATGTCACAGTTATTGATACGTCTTTACAGTAGCCAAATAACAGGCGTTTCACCCGGGGACGGTACCTCACTTGAGTTTGATCAATCAATTTTTTTTTTTTTCAGGAAAACACAAACTCTAAAATATCATTGCAACTGCTTTTTTCCTTTCTTCTTTTTACACACAGACACTAGCATAAAGCACACATTCAGTGCTATGGCACATGCCATGTATTTGTATATAGCACATTTCAAAGTGCTTTAGATAAAACCACGTGCATTAAGACATGAAGACACAGAGCATAGTGAACACATTATAAAAGGACATTTAAAAACAACAGAAAAGAAAGTTACAATTAAAACTGAAACATAAGAACGACCTGATACAGATAATTATGCTAATAATTGGTGTGAATTTTATTCTTCCCCAAATCATCTTGCTGTATCTGACACCTTCACAGGCCGCGTCCAGACCCCTGATCTACTGAATATGAACATGGTATTAAAATTAAACAATTTATATTAAAACAGATGGCTGTTAGATTCATGTTATTTATATTCTATAGGCTCCCCTTTAACTAAATAATGAAAATATGAACTTAAATTGTGATATAATGTCTACAGTGCATATTGTGTAGAATTACAAGGCAGTCAAACCAAAGCAAACACATGAGCTACCACGTGTAAACACAGCCATCATGTACAGTAGCTGTACCAACACAACACATAACTAATACATTGTGAAAATGATGACACTACACAACTATTTCACATATCCAAAGCATAGTTTCAGTACATGGTACATCGTTCCATCCTTTCCTGTACCCGCTCTGATGCACAGCACAGTGCTCATCTGTAGAGTTACTAGGCTCACCACTGTGCCAGTACCTGGAGAACATATAATGCATTACAATACCTTTACAATGATGAATTTTCTCACTAAATGTCTTTATTTAAATGTTGTTTCATTTATGTTTTAATCATCAGGTATAATTGTTTCAGTGACAGTGTGGCGTGTTTGTATTTTATTATAATTAACATTTAATACCATTTAGAAATTAAATGTGTGGAACATACTGTATGTGGGAATATGTGAAATGTAGTTAACATGTTTGTTGAAATTAAGAGTAAAAGAATGAAGGTAAAATCTTACGTTGGTGTGGTCAGTGTTGTACCATCTACCCATTTCCACACTCCTTCCTCCTCTCTGTCGGTCAAACCCAGCCACACATTCAGGTGCCAGTTAACAACACTGTTAACAAAGTCCTGCACAGAAAAGATGCTGGTTACTGAAGTACAATATATGGGTTACCACACACACACAACACACACACACGCACACACACACTCACGCGTGCACACGCACACACACACACGCACACGCACACGCACACGCACACACGCACCTGTTCTTCGTTGCTTTTCATGATGATCAGGTCAGATTGTTTGTCTCTACAGTATTGTCTGCTCTCCTCCCAGGTTTTACGAGAAGTAGAGATGTAATAACAACCTCTGCCAAATTTCGTCCATCCAATAGATTCTAACAACAAAAAAATAAAGTTAGCCAGTGTTTTTTCCCTTTTTTCCATATGCTCAGATTAATGACACATGATGAACAACATGATATAACAATGAATAAAAACAGTGATGTCTCACTGACCGCAGAACATCCTCTTCAGCTCATCTCGCTCTGCAGTTATGTTGTTACATATGGACTGTAGATGATCCAGGTCTTTGACCAGGTTGTTGTTCTCTTTAATCAGTTCAGAATCTGTAAGAAGGAAAATCATCAAAGTCATCAGTTTTACATACTATACACACAGGCGCACACAGACACGTACTGTACATGCAGTACCACTTGATTATGATGACCATTTCATTTAGGTGGTTTTGTTGTCTTCCTTCCTGACTACAGTATGTGTTGGGTAGCTATAGGTAGAGAGTTCAATTATAAAAAAACACAATTTCACTCATGGCGGGCAAAGGACGCTGTGCCATCTGCCGGACCTGACCATATTGCACTGGTCTGCATGGGAACTATACTTGGGAGATCCACTATTTAAAAACACTTGGATTTTTGTTATCCTTCTATTAGAATTGACAGGCCATGGTGTGCATGGTCAGCGTCGTGATAGCTCTCACAGCACACCAGTACAACTGGGTACACACTTGTCACAAATATCGCTCAGTGGTCTGGCTAGGGCCTAAGCTGCTTTCAACATCTTGAATGCACTTACACGTTGTACAGTTTACATTTTTATTTTTTTGCCCCACATTTTGGCCAGTAGGTGGTACCTGTTGGTACCTGCTGCACCGCATTTAGTTACCTACAGTATCGAATTATGTCCTGTCTTGCCATCACTGTAGTCAATGAGGGCAGGTCACAGAATCGAATGAGTAACCGGATGTGTGCGTGCGTTCCTCAGTGTAAATGTGTTAATGTAGGAGAGAGACCATGCCATGTGCTGATCTTACAGTTGTAACGTAGATTTGGGGCGAGCCCATTTATTTACCTATACTTAACCAGAACGATGGGCCCCTGAAAACATTAGGCACCATAATTTTTTTTAAACTTTTATTTCTTATATTTTATATTTGAAATGTATTGTACATTTAAGGTCCAATATTTTTTACAAATATAGGTCTGATACTGACACTAAAATCATGTATACTTCTACTTTATTACTGACCATTTTCCAAAGCATACATTTACACTTAATTTTTTACATTTTGCCAAAAATGTACAATTTCACGTTGAGGTGCCCACGTTTGACTGCCCACTGGACCTGCCTCAGTCTGGGGGTACAGGGGCCTTTCACATAGGAATGGGCCAATCCCCAAAAGGGTGCTTTTTCAAGTCATACAAATTCATAATATTGTAAAACTTCAAATAATGCTACAGTTTCTGTCGCTACTACTAAATCTATGACTACATAATAATATATTTAATGAGGGTACGGTATAAGAATTGAAAATGAAATTGATCATCATAGTTGTATAAAACATTAATGAAATACATTGTATTGAAACTTGACTTACAGAGAGAGAGTCTGAGACCAATGTTGAGCAGAGCTTGAACAACACAAAGCAATCCAAGTCCCATTCCAACCAGCCTGTACCGTCTCCTGACTGCGCGCGCACACACACACACACACACACACACACACACACACACACACACACACACACACACACACACACACACACACACACACACACACACACACACACACACACACACACACACACACACACACACACACACACACACACACACACACAGAAAGAATAAAAGGGAGTGAGATCAGTTAAAATATTTCAACCTCGTGTTTAAAAGTTAAAAAATATATTTCTTTGTGATTTGCAGTTTTAGTAACATCTCTTACCAGATCTAATCTTCTGTGGATGTTTCTGCTGAGCTGTAGTCTTGGTCTCAACATTCTCATACTTTATATCTTCATCTTCCTCATCATCTTCATCTTGGATCTCAATGCTTTCAGAATGAAAAGCCACAGCCATTTCTACCTTTAGGTCTTTAATTCATTTAGCAGGTATTTGATATGGTTCACCTCTTCACGACACACTGAAGAAATAAGAGGTGCGGTCTTTCTTTTATGACATTATCAGTCGTCTTATCACTCCCCCCCCCTTCCTCCTCTTGTTTCCTCATTCACAGTAGCGGAGGCAGTGAGTTCACACCCCCACCCCAATCCACACCATGTGAAAAAAAATGTATGCACCACATATCTTATTTATTTGCATTAATTTCTCTTAATATGTGACTTGTCAAGTCAAATGTATTCATGAAAAACACTTAAAAACAACTGTAGCTGACAAAAGTGCTATATTGTCGCTGTCGGGAAGAAAAGTTTTCAACTTTTTATTTTTGTATAAATCAGTGCTATTGAACACCCTTTTTGTCTGTGTGGGTTTTACAAATATTGAACCAATGAAAAGTATTAAAAAGCGCTTTTGACTAAACCTCCTAACTCGATTGGATCCTCAAAACTCCTCTTGAGCTGTATTTGGGCACATTCAAGTATCTGACAATGTATTAAGTATAAAGTCTGAGTATAGTATAGAGTATAGTATTTCTGCATTTGCCCCTGATGACTGAATGAAATCACTTTTGGCTCTGCGTTGTTTAGAGGCCCCTCAATATGTGAATCCAACTTTGGGTTGTCCGGACGATGCATACATGTTTGCAATCTTTGGGAGAGTAGGCCCCTCTTGCAATTTTTTTGCCAATTTTAGCCAAAAAAAATGGTATGATATATGATCTGGAGTCATTGATCTGTAGCGATTTGTTTGAGTTGTGGATGATTCAAGGAATTGAGATATTTATTTCTTTCTTATTTTCTCGATTGTATGACCTATGGTCCAAGAGTTATAGGCCTACTTGAAGAAAGATCTGTGAGTGTCTTCTTTGGCCTACTGGCAGCGTGCACAAAATGCGCACGCACACACGCGCGCGCACACGCACGCACGCACGCACGCACGCACGCACGCACTTACGCACGCACGCACGCACGCACGCACGCACGCACGCACGCACGCACGCACGCACGCACGCACGCACGCACGCACGCACGCACGCACACACACACACACACACACACACACACACACACACACACACACACACACACACACACACACACACACACACACACACACACACACACACACACACACACACTGTTTGTATTAGAGGAACTTTCCACTTTAAAAATAATAAGTGTCATCTTCAACAGGATGTGGTCTGTCTTATGCTGCAGGTCTGAACAATATGTGGCTATTATTCTCACACGAACATCAGCTACAGTATCATTATGCCGTTATAACCAAGGGGCAAGGCTGAGATATTTACGATGAGGCCGACAAAATGGCCAGAGTGGCGCTGTTTTACCCTGCGCCGACCTGTGAGTTCAGAAAGAATTTATTTTAGCGCAAGTGAATGGGTTTTTTGACAAACTTTAGACTAGATTTTTTTACTGTAATAAAAATTGTCATAAATTCTATATGCTTCCAGTCGCTAGTTTAAAGTCTCCTTTCAATCATCAGGATATGCGTTTTGCTAAATTATGGTTCTATTTATTATAAAATTGACGATAAAGTAGGCTATTCTCTAGGAGGGGCGGGATGATTTGATTGACACGCTACACAACCAATAGCATTCATTCCCCGCCCCCCGCTCTTGATTGACAAGTTACCCAACCAATAATGGTCTGAACTCATTCTGACGCGTATTGAAAGATGGCGGACCTACAGTCTTGCAGCAAAGGCTTCCTTTTCGGTCTGTAGAAAGCAGCGGAGGGGGTTTGTCCATCTCATTTATACAGTCTATGGTTATAACTCACATATATTTATATCAGCACTTTGAGATTTTCACAAATGTGAAGTGCATTATAAATAAAATCCATTATTATTATAAATATTTATACTTTTATATCAATATAGTTCTTCATGGGTGCCAACATTGGCACAGGGGAGGATGATCACTGGCACACTGGCATAAGTGTGAGAGAGTTTTTTTTTCTTCTTAAAAAAAATAAATAATCAGTTATCAGTTGAAGTTCCCTCATCTGTATGAACATTACATCCTGCACATAATTCTACATTCATTCATTCATTTAAACTCTTAACTCTGACTGGGGAGGTAGTCTGGGAGATAGGTGGGTTATTGCTTGAGTCTAATGATCATTACATAGCCTATTGATACAAAAATATATATTTCTAAAGAAGTAGGAGGAAAAAAAAGGTTATTATGTAAATGGAATCAAAATCTGTTGGAAATATAACATTTTGATGTAGTTATAATTAAACTTAATGTTGATATGCTACTGACAATCAAGAAAATACAAACATAGCACTCAAAAATGTTGCCAACCCCTGCTATATACATTAGCTATGTACATATATTTGAACTGCCTTCAGTGTCTCTGTCACAGTACAGTGAGTTCACACCCCCTCACCCCCACCCTCCTCTCCCTCCTCTCCCTCCTCTCCATCCTCTCCCTCGACCAAGCTCGGTCTTGCATTCTGTGAGTTTGGTGTAACACATATATATGTGTTTTATTTGTATTAATTCTCTCTTAATAGCTGTGAATTGTATCTTATAACATATACAAGCATGGTTTCCTTCATATAATGATCATCATTACAGTTGCACTGAATATCAATAATACTAATAATATATAATATAAGTAATCTCTTCAATCCGTGTTTCCCCCAATCGCGTCCTAATTGCGTCTTAAATTGGAAAGGAGAGAGGAAACAAAGACATGTTGTTTAGAGAAGTGGGATATTAATTCTGTTGACGTGTCATGTTAAACGACGTCCATTTCTAATGACAACACAGCTGACCCCCCCCCCCCCCACACACACACACACACACACACACACACACACACACACTTGATACGGTTGGTAAAATGGCGGACGTGTTTGAGTGAGTATAGAGGAGCTAGGACAGTGCAGAATAAGGATGTTGACACACACACACACACACACACACACACACACACACACACACACACACACACACACACACACACACACACACACACACACACACACACACACACACACACACACACACTGAATGGCTCAGCACAGCAAACCGTGATCAATGTATTTGCCTCACACGACAACCCCCTGTGATTGACAGATGACATGATGTCAGTGTAAGAGCACATTCAAGACAGACATTGTGCAACAGTTTAACCCATTAAAACCGGGTCAGCATCTGTTTCACTATAGCTATATATATATATATATATATATATATATATATATATATATATATATATATATATATATATATATATATATATATATATATATATATATATATATATATATATATATATATAAACTCTCTTAGGATTTATAACAGTGGTTCTGAAAAATAGCAGTTGACACATCATAAACTTTGTGTACATTTTTGTCAGCAATTTTATGTGTACACACCTTTGATATATTTGGTCCCTGGACTGGAAAGTTGATCAAATGTATCTTTACATTCATCTCCTTACCTTATTTTAAAATAAACGTGTTCATCTGTGTGTGTGTGTGTGTGTGTGTGTGTGTGTGTGTGTGTGTGTGTGTGTGTGCGTGTGTGTGTGTGTGTGTGTGTGTGTGTGTTAGGGCTGGTGAATTAATATTCAAATATCGAATATTCCTCAAATATGGGGAAAATATGTATAGTCGGATATGAAAATTAATATTCGAATATAAAAAAAAATTGACAGTGACAATACAAAAAACAATGTATCAAGTTATAAAAACAAACAAAAGATATGTTTTATTGGATCCAAGCACTCGATACATTGTTTTTTGTATTGTTTCTTTTGAAAAAAAAAACAATATTTTTTTAATAATAATAATCTGCCAATTTTTAAGACCAATATTCAAATATCATTTCTGAGGAAAGTTGACAGCCCTAGTGTATGTGTGTACGTGTATGTGTGGGTCAGTGCGACACTGATGATGGCTTCTGAAAAGAAGGCTGCAAAAAAGGAGAAATGAACGTACCCAGCACATGTCACAGTTATTAATACAGTACGTACCAGCTCAGTGGCCGTGTGGTTAGAGTGTACGCCCTGAGACTGTGAGGTCGGGGTTCAATCCCCGGTCGGGTCATACCAAACACTCTAAAAATGGTACCCAGTGCCTCCCTGCTTGGCACTCAGCATCAAGGGTTGGATTGGGGTAAGTCCCTATGCCATACTAGTTATGTCCAGGGAGTGGTGTAAAGTAATTTCCCTTTTTCAGTACTTTTACTTCTACTCCACTACATCTCAGAGGCAAATATCGTACTTTTACTCCACTACAATTATTTGAAAACTTAGTTACTTTGAAATTATCAATTATTACATTATAAAGCATACATTAACCACTTTAGCCCCATTTTATACATAGGCTATTTGAAAATAGCCGATCTACAAGCTCACAAGGCGTCGCATCGCGACGCCTTGTGAGCCTGTAGATCTGCTATTTTCAAATATTTTAGTACTTTTACTTTTGGTACTTTAAGTACATTTTGATACCAATACTTTTGTACTTTTACTCAAGTAAATGTTTAATTGTAAAATTGTAATTGTACTTGTAACAGAGTATTTCTATATTGCAGTATTGATACTTTTAATTAAGTAAAATATCTGAGTACTTTTTCCACCACTGTGTCCCGGGTGTACTTGTACATCAAGCTATCTTACGCTAAGGAAACAGGAGATAGAGTCCAGCCCTATGGGCCTCAGGGCTCAGCAAGGCTTACTTACATTAGCCAAATAACAGGCGTTTCACCCGGTACGGTACCTCAGTTGATTTTGATCAATCAACAGTTTTTTTTTCCAGGAAAACACAAACTCTCTAAAATATCATTGCAACTGCTTTTTTCCTTTATTTATTTTTTTACACACAGACACTAGCATAAAGCTCACATTCAGTACAATGGCAAGGCACATGACATGTATCTGTGTAAGAATATATGTATATTAATTAACCCATTAAGACCTGAGGCTGATTATACAAATGTCTTCTAAATCCTAACAGTTTTCTGAAACACGTGTGTTGCTATATCAGTGGTGCTGTATGTATTTGGCCGCAGACCCCCCATCTCAAAATATTGTGTGCCAGGGACCCCCAGAAGCAAAGATTTGAATTAAAAATGTTTGCTTAAAATATATATATATATACATGTGACCAAATTTGACTGGGAAACAGTCATCTAGCATTTTTTTCATTTTCGTTTTTTCATGTCATATGAAAGCAGGGAATCATAGCAAAATAATGATATATTGGTTAATAAGATTGAGTGAATAGTTTTGAAACTACAGCTTATAGAATTGAAGTCAAGTTAAAACTCTTCAGTAGAGAAAAGACCAGTTGAATGGATGTATACAGTATGTGCTAAACATAGCCATCATGTAGCTGTACCAACACAACACATAACTAATACATTGTGAAAATGATGACACTACAGAACTTTTTCACACATCCAACGCATATATTTAGCACATGGTACATCGTTCCATCCTTTCTCGGCCCCGTTATGATACACAGCACAGTGCTCATCTGTAGAGTTGCTAGGTTCACCACTGCGCCAGTACCTGGAGAACATATAATGCATTACAATACCTTTACAATGATGAATTTTCTCACTAAATGTATTTGTTTGAGGTCATGATTTTTTAATCATGACCTCAAATGATATTCTGGACAGTGAAACAAATAATGGGTATACTTTTTTTAGTCACAGTGTGGCGTGTTTGTATTTTATTATAATTAACTTTTAATACCCTTTAGGAATTAAACGTGTGGAAAATAATCTGGAAGTATGTGAAATGTAGTTAAAATGTTTGTTGAAATTAAGAGTAGAAGAATGAAGGTAAAGTCTTACATTGGTGTGGTCAGTGTAGTACCATCTACCCATTTCCACACTCCTTCCTCCTCTCTGTCGGTCAAACCCAGCCACACATTCTGGACCCGCATGTTAACAACACTGTTAACAAAGTCCTGGACAGAAAAGATACTGGTTACTGAAGTACACACTGTACAATATATGGTTTACAACACACACACACACACACACACACACACACACACACACACACACACACACACACACACACACACACACCTGTTCTTCGTTGCTTTTTATGATGATTAGGTCAGATTGTTTGTCTCTACAGAATTGTCTGCTCTGCTCCCAGGTTCTACCACAATCAGAGAGGTAATAACAACCTCTGCCAAATTTCTTCCATCCAAAAGATTCTAACAACAAAAAAAATAAGTTAGCCAGTTTTTTTTTCTCATTTGCTCAGATTAATGACACATGATGAACAACATGATATAACAATGAATAAAAACAGTGATGTCTCACTGACCACAGAGCGCTGCAGTTATGTTGTTACATATGGACTGTCGATGATCCAGCTCTTTGACCAGGTTGTTTTTCTCTTCAGAATTTGTAAGAGGGAGAATCAACAAACCGATGAGGTTTACATACAACTTTGTTCTGATAGTAAATCCAACCAAATAGGACACAACATAGTTCAAGCTAGCCCCTACGGAACCTCTCCCTCCGCTGTATAGCTCCGAGATGAGGTTCCTCGTTTGTCTCTGCCGTTTGAGCAGGACATTGTCGCACATTTTCCACTTTACATGTTTCTTACCCCTTTCTGCACATCGTATCCAAAAAGTAAAGCATTTCCGCCATTCTCTCAGATGTTTTAAGTTCTAGCGCACCATAAAAGCTATCCAACGAGTTGAAGAAAGTATTTAATTTGCCTCGGTCCTCAGCCGCTAACATAATATTTTGCATTAGAAGATGCAATTCAACATTTGACGTGTAGGGGAATCAGTAATGTTATCTCTACGGGCGCAACTCTTGCGCAATGTCTTAAAAACATGTAACCGGATGAAGACCGAGGCAAATTAAATACTTTCTTCAACTCGTTGCATAGCTTTTATGGTGCGCTATAAACCACCTAGAAACATCATGTAAAGTGGAAAATGTGCGACAATGTCCTGCTCAAACGGCAGAGACAAACAAGGAACCTCATCTCGGAGCTATACAGCGGAGGGAGAGGTTCCGTCGGAGCTAAGTTCAAGCAACAGCATTAACTCTATTTCTGATTGAAATACAACATATATATTTATTATAGAATGACACTCACTGTGTTTGACAAGGCCTATGATGACAGCCAATAGGATTACACACAGCAGTCCCAACAGACCCAGACACACTGCAGCAGCTCTGAAACGATTGTTCTTTGACTCATCAGAGGCTGAAAAACACAAGACAAACTTATGAGGATAATTTAGAGGGATTAAAATTGTTTAATATAAGTGACACCTTTTTATCATGGTCATCAAGTTATCATGCTTTATGACATATACAGTAACAAGTAATCTATTTTCTTAATTGACAAAATAATGTCACTGTAGATTGGCTTTAAACTGCACTTGTCAGTTATTTCTTTGCTGTGTCAACATCTATGACATGTACTGCGGTGTAGTAGGTGTTGCTAGGGTAAAACAGGTGTTTACTGGGCCGTGGTGGGTGGTTGATAGGGCATTGCTAGGGTGCACACATTACTATATAAATGACATACAGTACTTAAAAAAACTAGTTAACTAGTGATTTTTTTGTGAACTATCACATTAAGTTTACCTACAAATATGATCAAGTCACCTTGAAATAGTTTTGCATAATTAGAGTATAGACAGTCCTCCAGAGGCCACTACAGCACTGCTCTTGCGTAACATCCATAAATGTGTTAACTATAATAAGGTATTATTACTAGGGCTGTGAATCGTCTGCTATCTCACGATTCGATTCCGATTCTTGGGGTCACGATTCCGATTTGTATCGTTTTTTTTTCAAAACAAACAATTCTCGATTTCAAAATCGTTTTTTTTCTATTCAAAATCGTTTTTTTTTATTCAAAACTATTCTTGATTCAAAACATAGGATTTCAGGATCTACTCCAATCTGCTGGCATGAGAACAGAGTACATTTATGTAGCTTTTATAATTGTAAAGGTTTTATCAACTGATAATAATGTAAACGCACAAAGGTAAATCCAAGGTCCTTTTTTTTTTTTTTGGAAAATCGATTAAAAAAAAAATTAGAATCGATTCTGAATCGTCCAACAGTAGAATCGCTATTCGAATTGATTTTTTCCAACACCCCTAATTATTACATTACAGTAATAAGGTGTAGTAGGTGCTGCTTGGGTACACATGTTGCTAGGCCATAGTGGGTGGTTGCTAGTGCATTGTAAAACAGGTGGTTGCTAGGGTACAAACATTACAATATAAATTACATACAGTACTTTAAGAAACTAGTTGACAATTTGACGTTTTTGAGTGAACTATCACACTAAGTTGACCTACAAATATGATCATTTTTGGCAGCACAGTTCAAGTCACCCTGAAATAGTTTTGCAGAATTGGAGTGTAGACACATGTATCAGACACCAACTACCAGTGCTCATAGATGTGTTAGTTAATCATTGTAGTGTTTAGTTTTACCTCCATTTTGCACTTGTGGTGTGTTCTGCTGTACAGCATTCTGCTGGGTGCCAGGGTCAGGGCCAAGGCCAAGGTCGTCTGCAGTGACATAGATGTCTACTATCCTCTCCTCCCTCTCTCCTCTCTCCTCCATCTCCTGCTTCCTCTCTCTTCGGCCATATCTGACCTTCTTTGTCAGATCTGGCACGGCGTATACGTCCTCCGCCATTCTAGTTCATCTTCAAACTGCATTCGTTGCACAACTTGTTGGAGAATTATAAGTAAAAAAGAGGAAGACTAGCACGTTATAAGATCCTATAAACAGAACCAAGTTCACGCCTTTGGGTGTGATGTTGGAGAATTAGAAGTAAAAAAGAGGAAGACTAGCACTTTATAAGATCCTATCAACAGAACCAAGTTCACACCTTTGGGTGTGACGTGCATGAGATAGATGTATTTGCCATGTTCCAAAACCATACACACCCATAGTTCTCAGAAACGTTGAGAGAGGGCTATGTTGTTTCCTTCTGCTTCTATGTACATTATTAAAAGTATTGCATACTTATTTGCGAGTGCTGAAGACTTCATTGTCTCCGCCAGGCCGAAAGGCATGGCGAGAGAGTATGTTTTGCACCCTGTCCGTCCGTCCGTCCGTCTGTGTGTCTGTCCGCGTGTCCATCCGTGTGTCCGTGTGTGTGTCCGTCTGTGAACAGCTAATCTCCCGCACCGTTGGCTTGATCACAGCGAAACTGTGCACACACACTCTATGGATGCCAATTCAGAACCTCTGCCCCAAATTGTTCACATGGGCCTGTTATAGCGCTACCAGAAGGCCACTTTTTGCAAAATATTATTTTGACAGTACTCCTACAAATATTGTCCAAACATCACGCAAATCCGTACACAGTATCTCTATAGTCATTAAACGAAAGAGGTTTTTCAGATTTTTTATATTCCATCCTGATTGGCTAAGAATGCCTTCCAAAGTTTGCAGGAGTGCTCCGTTTTGAACAAAATGCCTCAAATCATGAACACAGTATGCAATTTTCGTGAAATTTTGCACGTATATTCCCACTAGGCCGAGGAAGAAATGCCACTTGAAAATGTTCAAATCAGCCTCATGGTGGCGCTATGACAGGCCGATTCGTGGTTTTACCTATAACTGCACCGATTTGTGTAAAACGATGTATGTGCATTCCCTAGAGGCCAAGGAAAAATCTTTTCCCTGCATTTTTCACATCTGCCTTTTATAGCGCCACCAGGAGGCCGACTTATAGAAAACACACATTTTGGATATTACTCTTAGTTAATTTTATCCAAATTTCACGCAAATCGGTACACATGATCTCTATATCATGTGATCAAGACGGATCTGGTAGATTTTTCATATTCCATCCTGATTGGCTAAGATTGATATCTAAAGCTTGCAGGATTGGACCGTTTTAGACAAAATCATGAACCGATTGCGGTGAAACTTTGCACGCACATTTGCACTACGTTGAGGAAGAAATGCCACCCCTTCCACATTGGCCTGTTATAGCGCCACCAGCAGGTCTAATTTAGCAAAACAATGTTTTGGAACAAAATGCCTCAAATCATGAATGCAGTGTCCGATTGCCATCAAAGGCCTAAGAAGAAATGGCACCCTTTTCCCATTGGCCTATTATAGCGACGCCACGATAACCTACCTGGCCTGGCGGAGGCCTGTACTCCGATGAGTACTTTTTCTAGTTTCCCATGATTTCTTGTTGAGGAGAAATAATCAGTGGTGCATTTTATTGTTAGCAAATAAAAAGTACTTGATATTTCATTTCTGGCATTAATTATTCTACTGAAAGAGGATTTGGCAGTGAATCCTTTTTAAGGTCAATCCAAGCTACAGGCAACATTAATTTGAGAATAAAGAGTCGTTAGTTTATTCTTTGCTGGTTTAAAATAGGTGGTACTGTATGCCTACTAGTGCTTATTTGAGAAAAGTTCGCTAATTAAGTTCACTTTAGTTTTGATGCCCTTTCTCGGTGATAATACTGTATGCAATCTTTATTAATGGCCATCAGAAAGAACATGCATTCAATAATTCAACTTGGTAAGAATGTACATTACAGTATGTAAAAGAAAAAAGAAGAAATAAAATAATCTTTGCCTGTTTCATTTCAATTCCAAGTTTTTAGGCAGGAGAAAACGCACACAGTGGACATCGTATAATGCAGGCAGTGGAAAAATGTATCATAATAATTCATCTATTTGTATAAAACATTAATAATTTAGTTTATCTCTGTACGTAATCAGTGCCTCCCCCCCACCTATAGCTTATAGTGCCGTTTAAAATGTTCTGTTTGCCTTCCACCAAAGGCAAATTCTTCTCAATTTAAGATATCACATGTTGCCTTCTATTGGACAGTGTAATTTGTAAACATGAGCACCTGGCTGTCATTAAGATGTAGAGCTTGGTCTATTAGAAAAAGGTTGGGAGACTTTAGTGAACTTTGTTTGAACATTGTTTTGAACTTTTGTGCCATTAATAGTGTGGTGCTAACAGCTCTGAACCAGAACACATAGAGTACCTGTATGCTGGATTCTTCCACCACGGCCACCTTTTCCATCTTTTGCTAATTAACTCTCTATGGAGTTTGTACAGCTGCAAAAGGGCCGAACGAACTCGAACCCTAGCTCTTTTATTTCTAGCTATGGAAGACGTTAATCCATTGAGACCGGGAATGCACGCCAAAAATAGCAGATATACAAGCTCATAGCGCGGCACCGAGTGCCGCGCTATGAGCTTGTAGATCTGCTATTTTTTGAAAAATCGTGAAAATGTGTGCGTATCTTTATATATAATTTTTTAAAGCAAACATTTTTAACTCAAATCTTTGCTTCTTGGGGGTCCCTGGAACTAAATATTTTGAGATATTTAGTTGCAGAAATAGCAGATCTACAAGTTCATAGCGCGGCACTCGGTGCCGCGGTATGAGCTTGAGTTTAATAGCCAAAAAAAAAAAAAAATCCCGGTCTAAATGGGTTAACAAATGCTCCCCTCCCAATAAAGTGTCTTCCTATGGCATGGGGAGGGACGAAGCGCAAATTGGGGGGAAAAAACATGGAAGCTGGTCTGTTCTCCCCCCCATGCAGCTGAATAAGGAGTGGTCTTGCAGCTTGAATAAGGAGCCTCGCCTCACTGTCCTCATTCAGCGGCAGCGTGTGCTGTTATGATTCAGAGGAATCAGAAGACGAAGCCAGTAAAGCAGATCCTCTCACTGTCACACCTGCCAGAGGTCTGATCCCTCATCCAGCTAGATCAGTGTGAAACATAAAGGCAGCCGTGTGTGTGTGTGTGTGTGTGTGTGTGTGTGTGTGTGTGTGTGTGTGTGTGTGTGTGTGTGTGTGTGTGTGTGTGTGTGTGTGTGTGTGTGTGTGTGTGTGTGTGTGTGTGTGTGTGTGTGTGCGTGCGTGTGTGTGGTTGAGGGGTGTGCTGTGTATCTAAAAATAGACAGCGCAGGCTTCACCTTTCTCCAGTGAAGGAAGCAGCTTGCGGTCTCCAGATAAGAAGAGTGCTGCTCTTGACTGGCCAATACGCCCCCCCCCCCCCACACACACACACACCATACTGTCAAGACTCATCTATGCCTCGTGGCGTGAGGCTTGTAATTGCCTCAGGAGGCCGGTCACTCAGTGGCGCCCTATTAGGGAAGCGCCGGAGTGGAACACAACATTTTCAGTTTCAATTACGTCTATGAGGGCGTTCATAATGCACTACGGGATGTGTTTCGGTCCCCCGCTTGGAGTGGTCGAGCTTGATGAAACCTGTGGTGGATTTTATCGTGGTATAAAAGGAGCCTCCGATGCTCTACTGCATGGTATATACAGTTTGTCACTCTTAAAGTATGTATAGTTACACATGGATTCTCTTTGAAATGTTCTCCTTTTTTCGATTTGTTGTTTGTTTATTTTCCAAATCCGATGCTGATCAGTCCAGTAAGCAAGACACACACGCCACACACACACACACACACACACACACACACACACACACACACACACACACACACACACACACACACACACACACACACACACACACACACACACACACACACACACACACACTAGATAGCTCGCCTCCTACAGAGCCACGCCTTAAACCATGCAATCCGGAACAACGCATCTGTGTGTCATTTTAAGATTTCTTTGGCTATTCAAAAATAGCAGATATACAAGCTCATGAGCTTGTATATCTGCTATTTTTTGAAAAAAAAATGGAATATATTTGTCTTAAAGTGAACATTTTTAACTACGATCTGTTCTTCCGGGGGTCCCTGGAACAACATATTTTGAGATCGGGGTCCACGGCCAAATACATCATTTTGGGGGTCCTTGACATGGAAAGGTTGGAGCACCACTGATATAGCAACATACTGTTCGGATTTAAAAAAAATATGTATTTGGCCGTGGACCCCCATCTCAAAATATTTTGTACCAGGGACCCCAGAAGCAAAGATTCGAGTTACAAATATTCGCTTTAAAAAATAAATATTCAGAGATTCAAAAATGTGCACACGTTTTCACAATTTTCCCCAAATAGCAGTTCTACAAGCTCAGTGCCGCGCTATGAGCTTGTAGATCTGCTATTTTTGAATAGCCCAAAGAGATGTAAAATGCCAGAGATGCGGCACCGGATTAAACGGGTTAATAAACAGCAAAGATGACTACAGAACAGCTTCATTGCTAATAGTGATCAGGTGGTCCCACTCCATTCTTTGAGGAAAATGCTGATGTCAGTAACTATGAAACGACATAATGGAACCTAAAGCGCACAAGAAACACAAAGCAGACACTTCTCAATAGGATAAGTGCCACACATACAGTATTAACTGCATTTATTATTTCCTTATTTCCTCCCGAGGTTATTTTACATCTGTTTGAGGTTGCTGTAGATTTGTTGGCTAATTTTGCACCACCGCCACAAGGACGTCAGTCTGTTCTTGAAAGAAATTCACAAAGAAGTTCACAAGGTTTTTCTTCCATGACACTGTGAACATTACCAGTATTTCCCAGAGCACTGGGCACTGTTCTTCAAGGTAATGGAAATAAAATACAACAAATACAGAATAAAAATACAGAATAAAAATCTTGCTACCATAATTGACGGCCACACTCATGGAGTGTACACGAGTGTATGACCTCAATGGCCAAGCAGACACATGGCCCAACTAACTCCCCATTTCCCCCCAAAATTCCACAATATTCTGCCTGTAAAACCAGCTGCTTCGCATCCCATCACTGTACTTGCAGGATGTACAATTAATATCAAACGCATTATGCTCCAATACTTATGCAAATCACTTCGCCCACTCAAAATTCACGTCCGGGTGTTTCTTTTCACCAGCCAATCATCATGCACCTTCCCTTTCACGTTGCCACGTCCGTTGCCACGTCGCGCTGACGTACGCTAAACAAGCGCTGCCGTGCGCACTATGCGAACGAGCCCAAAGGCGCGCAAAAATAAGCCTACCATTGCTTAGACACAAAGTCAGACCTGGCAACGCAGCCTACGCCAATCATGTGTGAGAGATCTACAAGCTATGGGGTAGAGACGCCGTGTGCCATGCACCGTATCTTAGCAACAACGAAAGCGCTCACTCTCATTGGTCCTGTCACGCTACGAGCAGTTTCCAGACAATGGCATCGCAGAGAGCTTGCTGTAGTGTTTACATATATCTATGGCTGTAGCCATCAGTCAGTCGCAGCGACGACGGACAGGGCGCTGTGATAGTTGCCATGTAGCTAACGCTAACGTGGTTGTCATACCTGCAGCGGCTGTGCAATCACTTCGTCAACAATATTCGTGTGGTGAATGTTATTATTGCTGCTCCGTTAGTCCATTGTAGATGATGTATGTTGTGGTATGTAACGTAATGGCAGGACCGCCCCGTGCAACGCACGTTTAGGCTGCATTATGTTGTAATTTCAGTCCGATTAGGGCAGTGGCTATCCCCCGCCCCCCACTACATCATATTTGAACTGGGGACCCCCCCATTTTGTTTGACTCCGTTCCACAAGTCAATATTGTGAAAATAGCAGATCTACAAGCTCACAACCCTCACGTTGAGAGGCGTTGTGAGCTTGCAGATCGGCTATTTTCAACATGTTTGCCTCTTTCTTATATTATTTGACAATGTGCCCAATGTTTTATAGTATAGTTTGTTGTGTGTGTGTGTGTGTGTGTGTGTGTGTGTGTGTGTGTGTTTGTGTGTGTGTGTGTGTGTGTGTGTGTGTGCAGTACTGTGCGTCTTCTGATTATTAAAAGACGCATCCAACTCACCATTCGTGTGTCCACATGCACTGTTGTGCAAACACACAAAAACAGCCGCCATCTCCACACACATTCCTTGTGTGTGTGTGTGTGTGTGTGTGTGTGTGTGTGTGTACGCGCGCAACAACACACAAACGGCCGCCATTTTGACCAGATTGTACAGGGTCACACATTTCCGTATAACACCCGCCACCGAAAAGATGTATGATGACTCATTGTATTATTATTTGATTATTAGATAATGATTATACATGCCCCATGATTATTATAAGATCATATATCTTAATCAAAAATTATAATCATATGATATAATTAATCATCATAACTTATTAATACTCATAATAAAATAACAATATTAAATAACAATATATTGCCCATTTCCCCCCAGCCATTTCGCCATTTAGATATGTATATATATATATAGAGAGAGATAGATAGAGATAGAGATAGAGATAGAGAGATAGACAGATAGATAGATAGATAGATAGATAGATAGATAGATAGATATCCAGTAAAGTGCAGTACTTGAGCACATGTAGTTATTTACTCACCTCTGTAATTTAATTCATGACTCCCAGGATCCATTCTCTTTTGGACTCCTCTTAGGACATATGTCTCCTACAGACTACGATAGGCTACTTTACAGGTCACACTTGGACCATTGATAGGCAGGAGTAGGCAGCTTTAGCTTTGTAAAAGGTGTGAATGGGCCAGCCAATGTATCACTTCACTAACGTCACTGGCGGCCGGCGGCTGTGTCTATTGTTGTCGGAGCAGAATTCATTTTCCTGGCAAATCTTCACTGACCGGGCCATGGCCCCACTAGCCCTCATGACGCTACGCCAGTGATCGGCGCTGCCAAGTGGGCGCTACGTGGGCGTGGACGCTACGTGGGCGTGGGCGCTAGATGTGAGGCCGGCGCAGCCGGCCGAACTTCTAGTAACAATAAGCTCTTACATTTGAGTGAATGATCGTTTCAAAGTGTATGAATCAAATCAAGTATTTATATAGCACACTTAACATGACCAGATAAACCAAAGTGCTGTACAGGTAAAAAACTAACAAAAAGCCAATAATGCAATGTAAGCAGACAATAACGTACAATGAATTAGCACAAACAAACAAACATTAGCACCAATAAGGGAAGACAGGGCTACATCAGCTATCACTGAAGGCCAGGGAGAAGAAATGAGTCTTCAACAAGGATTTAAAAATACGACTGAGCAGCTTTGATGCGTATGGGCAAAATATTCCAGATTCTGGGGGCAGCCACCGCTAAGGCCCCGAGTATGTATGCTATTTTGTGCAAATAATCAACAAACAATGAAAATAATAAGTATTTAAAATGAAAAAATAAAGAAAATAAAGTATTTAAAAAAAAAAAAAAAGAACTAGTATTAAAAGTTGAATGTTGAAGAATGTCTCTGATTTCATCTCTCTGGTAGAGAACAAAAAAGTTGTAAAAACATCAAAAGTCAAATCTATTAATTTTGTCCATGACACCCCCACACGGACAGACATTTAAATTTGCACAGAGGTTGTAGTTTTGCAAAGTCCTCTTATACCACTCTCATCTTAATGAGTAATGCCTTGGAATTAAAGTTGTAATCCAGGTGGTGGTGGAGGGGTGGGGAAAAAAGACAGATACTTGCATAAAATTTTATGTACTTATGTTATAGCCTGTCTGATTAAAACCAAGTGGCTAACTGCTCCCCTCTGTGCGCTATAGGCATGTCTTCCCCTCCTCTCTTTTTGGCATGCTGTAACTCTGAGCTGCCAAACTCCATATCTCTGCCATCCCTCAACCTGCCAGTTAATCCATTTAGACCGGCAAAGCATTTGTCGCTTTAATTGTTTTTTGGGCTATTCAAAAATAGCCGATATACAAGCTCATAGCGCGGCATCGAGTGCCACGCTACGAGCTTGTAGATCTGCTAGTTTTTTTTTAAATCATGAAGATTTGTGCAAATATTTGAATATATATATTTTTTAAAGGGAACATTTTTCACTCAAATCTTTGCTTCTGGGGGTCCCTATTACAAAATATTTTGAGATGGGGGTCCGCGGCCAAATGCATATAATTTTGGGAGTCCTTGACATGAAAAAGTTTGAGAACTGCTGATATAGAAACATACGTTTTTAGGATTTAGAAGACATTTGTATAGAACCCTCAGAAGCAAAGAATTTAGTTAAAATGTTCGATTAAAAAACATATATTCAAAAAATTTGCGCAAACGTTCACGATTTTCTTTCAAAAATAGCAGATCTACAAGCTCATAGCGCGGCACCGAGTGCCGCGCTATGAGCTTGTAGATCTGCTATTTTTGAACAGCACAAAGAAATCTGTGAAAAAAATGACACACGGATGCGTTCCCGGTCTTGATGGGTTAACTAACTCTGCAGTTTCTCTGAACTTCTTGGCTACCCACAGCTGTCCTCTAACCTGCATGGCCCCCCTTAGAAAAAAGCTTCCGCCCTTCCACTTATACTGTCTCCGTTCAGGGACGTAGGCTATAGAACACTGGCTCTTCTATTTCTTTCATCCACCACCAACCTCCAGTTACCGCTTGCACTCGCTCGCTTTCTTCACCTTGCTTTTTTCCTCTGTTGTACACTCACTGCCTCACGAGTTCACACCAAGATTAATGCACACGCATACTGTACAGCATTGGTTCTCAAAGTGGGGTCCGGGGACCCCCAGGGGTCCTTGAGGGAGTTCCAGGGGGTCCCCACCTAAATGACGGATGATTAGGAAACAAATGGACCCTTGTGGGTCTGTAACTCTGAGAGTTACAGACCCACATGGACCCTAACGGGTCCATGTGGGTAATTTGGTTCCATTTGTACACTCTCAGAGTTAAATTAACATTGATTTTACAATATAAATTGGAGTCCCAGAGATATAAATGCCATTAAATGGGGGTCCATAGCCTAATGCATGTCAAACTAGGGGTCCTTGAAATTAAAATGGTTGAGAATCACTGCTAGAGCCGTAAAAATCTTCTCTTATGGGGGTCCGTGGTATAATGGGGTCCGCGGGCTAATAAGTGTCAATTTGGGGGTCCTTGACATGAAAAGGTGTTCTAAAGCATTGAAAGAGTTTAAAGTTTTTGTGATGATTGCCATGGTTCTAAATATATTATGATATCATGCCAGATAGAATATCAAACTTAAATGTGGCCTTTAAATCATATGAATCATTAAAGTATTGTATATAATTAAAATAAAAAGTATTTACTTCACAATATTAAACAAATGAATGAAAATATCCATTCAACTCAAATTCATCAATCCTTGAATATATAATCCACATCACTGGAAGTAAAACACTGGAACTTATATTAAACCAAGTTCAACAGACACATGGCAAACATCAGCTACGCACATCAAACGCACAAGCCGGCTGTGCACGTGTTTGGAGACAAAGGGAGAATGGGAATCCAGTGCTGTTTGTATAGTGGTAGGAACAGAGAGGGAGGTACTGCCACAGGTACCACTGAAACATTGTGGTGTCTGCCTTGTAGAGCGGAGGAGACATGAACTTTGTAGTTTCTAACAGCATATAACCATGGATTTTGGGTTTGCAAAAGCACACAGGCTGTTCAGTTGACTCCCAACTGACTCCACAAAGATCGGTCGTGGGTCTGGCCTTTGAACCGCCTACTTTTGGTACGTTCCGTTTTGTCCGAATTTTGTGTACATTAATATCTGAATTTTGCCCCCACATTTTGGCCACTAGGATGCCCAGAGCCATTTTGATAGAAAGAGTTGTGCCATCTCTGTTCTCTCATCGGCCCACAAATGTGGTAGGCTATTTCTTACCCCTCATTGACACAACTCTTCTATCTTTGGCTCTGGAATTGTTTAGTTTAGTTTAGTTTATTTAGCACATTGTTACACAGAACAAAGGTGCGAGGAAAAGAAGAAGCCGGCAGGCTTATTTGGAATCCTTCCAAAGACATCATTATGTATCATAGATTAAAAGTTCAATAAGAACAATACAAAATAATACAAGTTTACAAGGGGAGCAGCAGTGCAATAAAGAAATAAAAACACACAAACTGCACAAAAGAAGAAAAAGACAAAAAAAAGAAGGAAAGGAAAGATTACACATCATAACTAAATCTATGGAGTACAGTGAGGGAGAAATGATATATTGTTTTAGATGTTTCTTAAATATTGGCAAGGATAGTGATGACTTAAGTGATGCATCTAGAGCGCTCCACAACTCAGGGCCTCTACATTTGATGAAAGATTGATGTTTAGAAGTACAATACAAAGGTACATTAAAATCATCTTTTTTGCCAGACACCCTCACGGACAGACAGACATAAATGATTGTATACTGTACATCACTTGCCTGGATCCAGAACATACACTCCACCCACTCCACTGAGTGGACTGCTTCAGTCTTCAGGCTAATACATCACTTGTTGTTTATTTTCATCAATACCCGACGTGCTTTGACATAATTTGTCTCTGACATTAAATAATTTCTGACGTCAGACAGTGGACAAAGTGTGTGCTCTAGCTCTCTCTCCATTAATTCATTGCCATGCGGTTGTGTCTGTGTCTGTAGCTTTATATAGTTATGTGTAATCAATGACAACAGATGAGACGCTACAGTAGACTGTCGTTTATTTTCTTATTAAAGGGCAAGACCACTTCGGAAGAGGTTTGGGTTGTGTAGTTACCTTGTGATGATGCAACTCCAAAGGTGGACAAGAAATATATTTAAAAAAATTGCGCCAGTGATTAGAAATTGATAATTCAAAATATGCTCCCCATTGACTTACATTGTACACTGAAACAGCTCTCAAAGTCAGTAGCAGAAGAGAGGAACGCTGGAGCAACACGGACAATTTAGGCCTTTTTATTTAGTGCGGTGCAAGTAACAAAATAGACTGACGTTTCGGTCTTACGACCTTCCTCAGAGTCAGCTCTCAAAGTCACTCTTTTAGCACATAAACGAACGCAAACAAAGTTGATTCAGACAATATAGAGCATCACCAAACCCAGGACTGTTATTTATTTTTTTGATAAAAATGTTAACTTCCTGTTGCATTTTTATTATTTAAAAATAATTTATATTATTTTTAAACCCGGACTAGATATGTGGATCCGGATCCCGATCTTCAAATGGTAAAATCAACAGGAAGTTGATTAATAAACGTACATGTAAATGTACTATCCACCACTGCCGAAGGGTGCTTTTTTTCAGTCCCTTTTAATCAGTCTATCACCATGTGTGCATGCGACCACAGGCAGCAATTGACTGAACCTGAGAATGACAAATCCATTTACAGGCTCACTTAACAGTGACGGCAAGCCCCTCTGTGTGAGTGTTTATGTGAGGCGGGTCAGGCCCAAAGACAAGTGTGTGGGGCCGTGTGTCCACCAGAGCAAACAAGACAGGATGGGACAGGACCCCCGCACTCCCTCTCTCTCCGGTTAAACTCCTTATTTTCTCTGCACTTGCCCTGGAATTGCGCTGCTTCCTTCCATGAGTATCATCCTGGCATCACGTTAGGCAGCAGAGTCAGTGACCCAGACAGCCTACAGATGGACACAATTAACCCATTAAAGACCGGGAAACGCATCCGTGTCATTTTAAGATTTTTAGCTATAACCGTTATTTTATACTTTGGCTATTTATGAAAAATCGTGAAAAAATCTGAATATATACTTTTAAACATTTGTAACTCCAATCTTTGCTTCTGGGGTCCCTGGAACAACATATTTTGAGATGGGGGTCCGCGGCCAAATACATATCATTTTGGGTGGTCCTTGACATGAAAAAAGTTTGAGAACCACTGATATTATAGCAACATATGTTATTTTCAAGGTTCTCTCTCCATTAATTCATTGCCATGTGGTTGTCTGTTGTAGTAGTTATGTGTAATCAATGACAACAGATGAGACGCTACAGTAGACTGTCGTTTCTTTTCTCTTTTTTAAGCAAAGATTTGGGTTAAAAAAAACGTTCGCTTTAAAAATGTATGTATATTCAAATATTTGCACAAATTGTCAATTTCTTTTTTTTTTTGCAGATCTACAAGTTCATAGCGCGGCACTCGGTTTTTGAATAGCCAAAGAAATCTTAAAATGACACACAGTACGCGTACCCGGTCTCAATGGGTTAAACATGGGGCCCCACGGAGAGCAACTGCAGCGTTTGGTTTCGGTTTGTTTAGCTTTCATGGACCTGTGGACAAACCTCCCCTCTGGGCATCCAGAGTCATGTAGACACTTGTCTTGATTACTTTGTCCATTATTGTTTACTTGAGTCAAATGCATACATGGGGGCAGGAGGGGGGAGGGGTGGGGTTGGTTGGCTGGGTGTTGTCTTGTCAGGTCTCTGAGGCGCTATGTGACCTTCTCTTTGACACTCCTCTGAGCAGAACTGATGCTGAGGGCACTTTATAGCTCAGTGAGTTCTGCATCACCCAGATTCCCGTTTTAGCTTATATTCACTACCAGGTGCATCATGTTGGGTCACCGAGCATCAGTTTTGTGCAAACTGTCGATTGTCAGGGTTAAATTGTGTAGACGGCTTCCTGCCTGACGACATGTGTTTCCCCAGGAGCCAGTCACAGTATGGCAATGCATAGCAATACATTAATGCATATGCATGTTTTTTCCTTCTTTTAACAAGGATACAGATCGGGTTGTGAGATACTGATGACTCAGAGGTCAAAAGCAACAGTCTGCTAAAATGATTTTTCACTTTCAAACATATATATTTGGGGTGTACTTATATTTAATGTCTACTCAGGCTTTTGTGAGCACTGACAGTGTTTTAGTTGCTTGATATAGTATTTAGATATCAAAAACAAAACAAAAATAAATTGTAACCCATTGTAACTTCAAACTCCATTTTAACCATGTTAGATTAATCTGAAACACCCGTCCTTGGTTCTGGTGACTGATGTTGTCCTTCTAATGCATGAGGGGGCCGTGTTTTTTCAATTACTTTTATATGAATTTGTTTTAATTAAAGAACTTCTAATTTTGATTAAACAACTTTTAATTAAATAACTTTTAATTAAATAACTTTTTTAATTACAATACAATTAAATAAAGGAAAAAAAAGTAATCGAAAAAACATGCCCCCCTCATGCCTTAGGAAGGCAGTATGAGTCACCAGAACCAAGGACGTGTGTTTTCAATGAATCTAACATGGTTAAAATGGAGTTTGATGTTACAATTGGTTTGTATAGGAAGGGGCCTGACAACATGAATATCAAATATCTAAATACTGAGTAGACGTTAGAATGACCCAAAGCATGTTTGAAATTTGTGAAATATCCCTTTAAGGACACTGGACCCTAGCATGATCTGACATTTCCCAATGAATTGAGCTCTGTGTTAAAAGTTATGCTATTGTGAGTATAGCATAATTAGTGCAGTATATGTGTAATATATTTCTTTAACGATTTTATGCTGAATGTATTCACTTGGATTGTTTCAACTACCAGCACTAGCTGATGAAGTAACTTGTCGGGCATTTCTGGCGGATTTTTGGGAGTTTCTGCAAAACACACCAGTTTCGTGCAGTAACGGGGCTTTGAGCGTCTGCACCACATATTCAGCGTGAGGGAGGATGTTGGTGTAGCCATAAACAATAGCCATCCAGCAGCCAATGGTTCTTTATACAAGTCAGCCCTAATTGAGAGGAAGATCGACTCATCCCTTTTATCTCCGCAAACCCGTCTGGGCCAGACGGACCAAAACACACACCTGAGAATCCATAGCGGGCTGTATGTAAATAAACAATTACTCTCCAGGTTGTGTGAAGATGGCTATGGCACTATGGGCTGCAAATTGTGTTTATAGAGACCCATGATCCTTCAGAAGCTTAAGGGCTCTCCGAGGAAAAAATACAATTACTTTTTTTTTTTTTGCCTGTTTAACCTGTTTTGTTAATTGATTCTGTTGTTCGGATGGAATGAGTGGAGGATACATAGCAATCCACTGTCATGCACTTCTCTGCCCCGGGGTGTGGAGAAGTCTGTATGTCGATCAACGTTGTCATCGATTTTGGTATTTATATTGATGCATGCACACAGCCATTTACTGCACTACAAATACCACATACACTCACTCACTCACACACACACACACACACACACACACACACACACACACACACACACACACACACACACACACACACACACACACACACACACACACACACACACATACATACACACACATACACATACACATACACATACACACACACACACACGTGCTGCCACATGTGGCAGCAGAGACAGCACAATACTTTGCCAGCCTTTCTGCCTTGTCTTTGGGCATCCCAAGTTGTTCGAAACCCTCCAACAACCAGTCTGTGGGTATAATGTCCTGGGCTGGGTCATCAGAGGAAACAAACTGCTTAGTCTTGCACTGCTGCTTGGTGTTAAAGCGCTCTCTGTAGTTGTTCTCATGGGCCTGGAAGTCCACCCGTTGCTATTCCGACAGCGGACGGACCCACTGCTGGAAGGCCGCCGGGTCTATTGCCTCTCTTCCCGGTAGCTGTTCACGGGATGGGCCGTCAGGAATTCGTGGGCTGTTGGTAGAGTCCACCGGTGAGATTTGCCTTCTTGTATGCAAGCTACATAGTCCAGAAATTGCAAATGCATCCACTGCACCTACTACATTGACGATGGTAGTTACAACGGGGCAGTTTAACGTCATGCCCAGGACACAGGTATTTTTACTTTACTGGAGTATTTCCAATTGTCAGTACTTTTACTTCTACTCCACTACATCTCAGAGGCAAATATTATCATTTTACTCCAATACAATTATTTTAAAACTTAGTTACCTAGTTACTTTGTAGTTTTGATTATTATTACAAAATATGCATTACCCACTTCAGCCCTATTGAAAATAGCCGATCTACAAGCTCTCAATGCATCGCGATGCGACACATTGAAAAGATTCAAAAGATTTTTATACATTTGAAAACTTGTGAAATGGGACATTCTGCATAATGAGTACTTTCTACTTTTGGTACTTTAACTACATTTTGATTCACTTTTGTACTTTTACTCAAGTAAATTTTGAATCCCGGACTTTAACTTGTAACGCAGTATTTCTACATTGCAGTATTGATATTTTTACTTAAGCAAAACATGTGAGTACTTTTTCCACCACTGACACGCACGCACGCACGCACGCACATTCATTAAAAAACATGCATGCACCAAACATCGAATCGTTATGAATCTATTTTATTGCAATCTTTTAGCGTCTCCAGCCCATTATGCCACATCTGTGATTTTAACAAACGGACGATCCCTGACCATTTTAACTGCCTCATAAACCCTTATTGATCAACATGCCATGTATATTATTACTATTAGCGCTGTGTATCCTATCTTGTCAGCGCACCGTTTTCCTGCTACTGAGAATGGGTAATAACCTTCCACAGCACAGTGAAGGTTGTGTTGAGATGCACGTTGCGCTGTGCAGACAGTAAAGTAGTCAGATTATATCATCGCTGTCCAATGGAAACCTTGTACAAAATCGTTACTTTTCAGATAACGGAAAAAAAAAATCTGTGTTCCAGTGGTGTAAAGTAACTAAGTACATTTACTCAAGTACTGTACTTCTACTTTACTGGAACACTATTTCCAATTGTCTATACTTTAACTTCTACTCCACTACATCTCAGAGGCAAATATTGTACTTTTACTCCATTACAATTATTTGAAAACTTAAATTACTAGTTACTTTGCAGATATAAATGATTGCATTATAAAACATACATTAACCACTTTAGCCCTATTTTATACCTAGACTATTTTCAAATATGTTTGTACTTTTACTTTTGGTACTTTGAGTACATTTTCATACCGATAATTTTGTACTTTTGTACTTTTACTCAAGTAAATGTTGAATTCCGGACTTTAACTTGTACTTTTACTCAAGTAAATGTTGAATTCCGGACTTTAACTTGTAACAGAGTACTTCTACATTGCAGTATTGATACTTTTACTTAAGTAAAACATTTGAGTACTTTTTTTCCACCACTGCTGTGTTCCAATGGATCCAGTGCAGTTATTATTTAGTCGCAAGCTTTTGTTAAGCTTTATTGTTGTTACTTTTTATTGGTTCAATATTTATAAAACCCACAGACACACTTAAACCATTTACACTGTCGGCTATATTTGTTTTTACACACATTAATTTACACACAAAAACATACTAAGTATAAATATATGGAGATACAAGGTTTCTGCCCAACAGCAATGATATGCAATAACACAATGTAATGAATAATTGATTCCTGGCTCACGGGTGAGCGGAGGAAGGGGTTGCCTGGGAAACCAGTAAAACACTGCATGCCCACACACACACAGACACACATGAGGCATACAGACATACTGTATAGGTGCACTCACACATGAACATGCACACGCACACACACATACACACAAACATGCATGCAGGCATGCAGGCATGCTCGGACTTAAAGTAACACTGGGATTCTGCTGTGTACTGCACTGTACGCGAGTATTGTTTCCGTAGGAAACGAGACGCGAGACTATAGGCCTGTCACATATAATCGCTATAATTTTTGCATAATCGTCACGTCAATCGTTTCCATGTTGAAAGATTTTCAAACATTTTGAAATATAAAAAAAAAAGCAGAAATAGCAGATCTACAAGCTTACAACGCGTCACACGCGTTGTAAGCTTGTAGATCTGCTATTTCTGCATTTTCTACATGAATAAAAAAAATGATTAAATATGTCAATAATTTCTTTGTATATTTCAGTTATTTGCAGTGGTGGAAAGTGACCAAGCACATGTACTCAAGTACTGTAGTTAAGTACGATTTTGAGGTACTTTTACTTTACTGGAGTATTTCAATGTGCAATACTTTTACTTCTACTCCACTACATCTCAGTAGTACCAAGAACCCCAATGGAAACAAGACCGCAAGGACTTTTTTGGACGGACCTTTTAGACAAAGTATTATAAATGTAATTGTGCTGTTTACATTTTTTTTTTGCCTAGCAGATGTACAAGCTTGAATATCTGCTATTTTTTAATAGCCAACGCAAAAATCGAAAATGACACAAATGACCCTTTAAAACCCAGTTTTAATGGGTTTAGACTAGTGGTTACACAGATGCGTTCCCGGTTTTAATGGGTCAAGGCTCAGTCCTTGTGCAGCCGGGCCAGGTTGACCTGAGGCTCTTCGCTGAGTGTCCTTCCCCATCTCTCCTTCCTCTTTTCCTGTATCTCTCTCACTGTAATCTGAATAAAGCATGAAAATGCCAAAAATAAATCTGAAAAAAACACATTATAATCATTTTGCTCCCCCAAATTAGGCACCATTAATGCTGCCATCATCATCTCACTAATCATTTTAAATGAGCTCAGCACATAGTGCTTTGACTTTAGTGTGATCAGAACCCTGAGGGGGGTCTGGTTTTCAGATCTACTAATGACAAAACTATGGCTAATGACATGATGACGTTTTACGTGCACTAAGGTTATCCAACATGGACATCACCAATTAAAGGACGACTTCACCCATTTTTTTCAATCTATCTTCATGATAAAATGGTACCATTTTTAAACTACTCGATCTGTGTCTCAGAGGAGGGCTGTGGACGGTTGAGATACCCGCCTACCAGTGACATCATCGATGGGGAAGCCAAGCTAATAGAAACTGCAGGCATTCTATTGCCTGTAAAGTTTGCGTGCTATAATGGAAGCCATTGTTCTCGCGTTAATGAAAATACAAATAGAAAATTAGAAATCTTCACAAAAACCCCCCTGCCTAACGATAATGTCGCTGGTAGGCGGGTTTCTGACGTGTCCACAGCCCTATGAGAGACAGACACACAGTGTGAAGAGAGTGGTGCCTTTGATGAGCTAATTAGTGTAACTGGTTGCATCTTTGTGTTGCAATCAGCTGCAGCTGTTGAGGCCGTGCTCATACTGACACAGAGCTGTTAATAATAATAATAATAATAAACTTTATTTGTATAGCACCTTTCATGACATGAAATGCAAAAAAATAAAATAAAATAAAATAAAATAAAAGCAAAAGCATAAAACAACATTAAAATAGGCAATACAGTGAGGACTTAGAATCAACCAATGAATCAGCTAAAAGCAAGAGTGAAGAAATAGGTCTTGAGCTGTGCTTTAAAGCTATCGACAGAGGCTGCCTGTCTTAGGTGTAATGGGAGTTTATTCCACACTGTCGGTCTGTAAAAGCAGAATGCTGCTTCATCGTATTTTTTATATGTCATTGTAGGCACCTCGAGCAGTTGAGGTACCTCGAGCTGTTGAGGCACCTCGAGCTGTTGAGGTCGTGCTCATACGGACGGACGGACAGACACGCACACAAAGTCAGTCCTTGGAGTGGCTAGCACCAATCAAAAATTGCACCATTTTATCAGGAGCATTAACTAGGACCCTATTATACGGAGATAGGTTGAAAATGGTTTGAAGTCGTCCTTTAAGATGTGTAGAAGTGTCCACATGCTTGTAGCTGTTATATATGTAGCATGCATGATGCACTCATGTATCAAACATGAGCCATGGGAGTACCGTATACACTGCAGCCAGACATCAATCTAATCACACACACACAAACACACACATACGTGCATGCTGCTCACCTACTCATTTTGTTTTTGTTATGCTGTTATCACTGCAGTAAGTCACCGGCTAAGTGCTGCATCCTCTCCAGACATTAACCCATTAAGACCAGGAACGCATCTGTGTCATTTTAAGATTTCTTTGGCTATTCAAAAATAGCAGATATACAAGCTCATAGCGCGGCACCGAGTGCCGCGCTATGAGCTTGTAGATCTGCTATATTTTGAAAAATCGTGAACATATCTGAATATATATATTTTTTGAAGCGAGCATTTGTAACTCAAATATTTGCTTCTGGGGGATTCTACAAATGTCTTCTAAATCCTAACAGTTTTTTGGAAAAACTATAATATCAGTTGTTCCCAAACTTTCATGTCAAGGACCCCCAAAATGATATATATTTGGTCACGGACCCTCATCTCAAAATATGTTGTTCCATGGACCCCCAGAAGCAAATATTAGAGTTAAAAATGTATATATTCAAAGTTGTTTTACAAAAAAAACTCAAATGAATGATATACAAGCTCAAATGAGCTGTGAGCTTGTATATTTGCTATTTTTGAATAGCCCAAAGAAATCTAAAAATGACACAGATGCGTTCCCGATCTTAATGGGTTAAAATGCATAGGCCAAGGAAATTATCAGCACCACTGGCGGCATAGGTAATGTGCTGTAGAATCATTGCTGCTAAGCAGCGATCAAAGACACATGGACTCAAGCCAGAGACAAGGCTGGCAGCTCTAACGCTGATCTGAATCAGCTTATATACCCTTGTTCAAGCCGGGCAGATTTATAATTGCTGGATAAAATGGACTTATGCTATACTCCATATAAAAAGGCACAGCGTACGAAGGCTAGAGATAGTAGAGGGAAACCGCTATCCTCTGCCCTTCTAGTCAACTGTAATCTGGGCTGCATTCTCCTCAAGTGTTGCTCTAGCCTTTTTTTAAGCAGCCGCGGTCAAAACATGTATTAGTCTCTCCCCCCCCTTTCCCCTCTAATAAAATCATCACCTCATATAGATTAACCCATTAAGACCGGGAACGCATCTGTGTCATTTTTTTTTATTTCTTTGGCTATTCAAAAATAGCAGATATACAAGCTCGGAGCTTGTAGATCTGCTATTTTGGGGGGATTTTATTTTTTTGAAAACGTGTCAAATCTTTGAATATATATATATTTTTTAAAGCCAACATTTTTAACTCAAATCTTTGCCTCTGGGGGTCCCTGGAACAAAGCACTTTGAGATGGGGGTCCGCAGCCAAATACATGGGGTGGTCCTTGAGAACCACTGATATAGAAACATATGTTTTTCCAAAAAAAAATAGGATTTAGAAGACATTTGTAGAATCCCCCCAGAAGCAAAGATTGGAGTTACAAATGTTTGCTTTGAAAATATAACTATATTCAAAGATTTGCAAAAATGTTTAAACAAAAATAGCAGATCTACAAGCAGATCATGACACACAGATGCGTTCCCGGTCTTAACGGGTTAACGGCACTCTCTTTTTTTGGCCCTTCTCATCCCGTTACGGTATTTTAGAGCATTTTCCGCAGCCTTCAAAAAGGGGTCGTACTTGCTTGGTCCCCATGAATGGGCCATTTCACGCCCACCACACATTATACCGGCAACAGTAGTAGTGGCTCTGCCATAAAACCCGGGGCCGTATTCATCATAGTTATGATTGTATGACAGGGTCGTCTCCCCTGCATGAGATGTGGCGCTTGTAAAGAGTGCCTCCTCGCTGCCAGCAGGGCCTCCTGTTATGGAGTCTTTAATTGGCTGATTGGCGCGCGAGGAGAATGCACCGCTGTCTCGTGAACGGATGACCAATAAGACACGAAGCGTGGTCCCCAGGGCAGGCAGCAAACCTATTAAGGGCTTCTTTTCCTGCTCAACGTCCCATTGTTATACAAGTCGAAACGTTACACTTTCCTTTTTTTCACACCCCTCAAAGTTCTCTCCCCTCTCCAACGGACTAGTAAACTATAACTTTTAAAATTGTTGTTTTACAAAAAAAAAATGCATAGCCTATACCGGCCCAGTTTTACCCCCGTTATTATGGGGATGTTTGATTATCCTCACAGTTTCAATAGCCTTTCTCACAACCAGGTAGACAATGGCTCCCAAATCGGCCCATGTCCCTATGAAAGACAAAGTCAAACAGTGATAATTAAATTCCAGGCTTTCCCCGTACTGCTGCCAATTCACCTCTCTCTATGCATTGTACCCATAGACCCCTTAACAGACGACGTCATACTGGCTGCGTGCAGCCAGTATGCGCGCAACGAAACCCATTATATCAGGTCTCGTTAGGACGCGTCTCACTAGCCAACACACACAAGAGGGGGTTGGGGTGTGCTGAAACCAGTGCACCCCGAAACAGGTTGGGAATTGATTGCGTGAAACAATCACCTGTGCGTCCAGGCTCAATGTTAGTAAACAAATAATTGGTCTATGCTACGCTCCATAGTCCTCGCAGAATATTCTTTCCAGCATATGCCTTTTTTTTTGTTTCGTTTTTTTTGTTTTCTGAACAATAGCTCAGAGACCATTAGATAGACTTACAAGTATTTCCAAAGGTGACGAGTTTCAATCAGTCTTTTTTTATATTGCAGGAGCGTTTTCCCCCATTACCATGCTGAATGTGGTACGGGGAGGGAGGGCAACGAAGGTAAACAGTCTGTCTTCCTGTCGAGATTATCTATGAACCTCTTAGGCAGTGCCGGAAGAGCTGCTTTTGTTTAATAAAAGGCAGATTAATGAATGGAGGGAGGGCAGAGAGACATAGTCGAGAAAAGAGAAAAGAATACAGAGAGAGAGACCCCTTGTGCCTATGCAAACAGAACTCCCCTCACACAGACTGATATCTGTAAGGCCCGTGTCTGCCTTTGTCTGAGCCAGGGGCTGCTTTTCCAATTTGCTTTGTCTGACGGAGGCAACAAGTCAACATCACAGCATTCAGTCACAACAACTGCCATTTTTTTTTAAGGTATCAAAGGGAACCTGGAGGTTTGGCACGGCCTTTTTAATCAGAGGAAATGTGAATAGCAGAGATGGAGAGGAATGGCTTTTTCTGTATAATGCTAGCCATCTGTATCCATCCAATAACGTTTAAGCTCTTCGGAGAAAAGCCAAGTATTCAATCCAGGACAAAAGCCAGTCTCAGACATTCCTCACAGATTTCTCTAAACACATGCAATTAATGAATCGCAGCCTTCTCTAGGATTAAAGGGCTCAATGCTGTGACAACTGCGATTTCCTTTTTCTCCTGTCAATTTGTGTGAGATGGCCTTGGGGCAGCTAGCTACAGGAAAAACAGCTTTTACATCCTCAAATTAATTAACATGAATGTCTACTAGAGGTGTGTGAGATGGCCTCAAATAGCGGCCGTGACCTCGCATGCGAGTGAACATTGTCGAGTCAGAGATTGTTAGGTAAACATCAATTTAATTAACCTTTATAGTACAGCTTTTTTCCCCTTTCTGAAATCACAGCATAGCCTTGTAAAACGTTTAGCTTATTACAGACTAAATGGCTAGATAGGCTACGTGTCCATTTGCAAATCCAGAGAAAAACTGTGTTCAACTCATCTTTGCAGTTTAACCACCAATTAATTCCCTAAGCTGCATCTTGCTCACATCAAAGACCAGTAGATTGTATTTATGAACATGAATATGTTTTCACTGGAGTGGTTGCCAACAAGTCAGCTAATCTGTGAGCATTTTTGTGTGTGTGCGTGTGCGCATGCGAGCCATCTGCTTCTTCCGTCCACGGGCTGATTGCACTACCTTATTAGACTAAGTTAAAACGCCTACTGAAGTTATGGCGTAAATGGCTTCTAAGGCAGGAAATTAAAGCTGTTGTACGACACACATTAGTAATAACATAACTCTAAGTAAAAACTAAATATTTAAGCAAACCCTTAGGCAACACTATAACGTCTGCTTACTGTACAATGGCACTCTGCTTTGAATTCATCAACAAATTAAATTAATAACGAACGGCCCTATGCTCCAAAACACTTTGCGAGACACATTACATCCATGGGATATTTATGATGATGTAGCCTAAAACAGTCATGGAACTAATTCCACATTTTCAGTGCTGGGGGATAAAACATTAGCTAATACTTTTCTAAATCAACATAACAGTTAATGGCACATATACTGCTGCTTAAGAGCAGTGGCGTGCACAGACATTTTGAGGGGCAGGTGCTCAAGTAAATTACACTTTTTTTTGTTTACTTGGTCTGCTCTTTTTTCCCTCTACACCTATACCTCTTTGCCAAAAATAGCCGATCTACAAGCCCACAACGCCTCGCAGCGCGAGGCGTTGTGAGCTTGTAGATCTGCTATTTTTGGCTAAAGTTCTCCTCAGAAAAGGAATGCTAGGTTTCGAGTGGTTATGGTAAAAAGAAAAATCATATCACATAAAGATTTGGCGGCCCCCCCCTGTAGTAACTCTGAGGACCCCCAAGGGGTCTCGGACCCCCGGTTGAAGACCCCTGCTGTAAACTGAAAAAACAACAATTTTTTTCCCCCTTTTTTTCAAAAGGGCACTTGTGGTCAAGAGGGCAAAGGGCAGGTGCTCTAGCGAGAGTCTATCTGTGCACGTCCCTGCATATACTGCTGCTTAAGAGTGTGGTTCTGCGTTATCGTCGAGTGACAACGCAGGCATCTCTCCGTTTACTCCTCTGTGAAACCAGTATTCATTGGATCAGATGACGCTTACGTAATTTTGTGCAACTTTACTTTCCGAACAGTCTACATACTACTGCCGTAGAAGTTATGCAATAAACAGTCGTGATGCAATAGAATTTAGTAATTCATCAGTTACAAACTAGCTACGAAGCCTCTACAAGTTACTCCCTAAGTTAGTGCTGAAGTCAGTACTGAACAGTGGTGGTAAACGTACTCAAATTCTTTACTTGAGTAAAAGTACCAATACTGCAATATAGAAATACTCTGTTACAAGAAGAAGTCCAGAATTCAACATTTACCTCAGTAAAAGTACAAAAGTATTGGCATCAAAATGTACTTAAAGTACCAAAAGTAAAAGTACTAAAATGTTTGAAAATAGCAGATCTACAAGCTCACAACGTGTCACAATGCGACGCGGTGTGAGCTTGTAGATCGGGTATTTTCAAATAGCCTAGGTATAACATAGGGCTAAAGAAATGTATGTTTCATAATATCATAATTCATATCATAAAGGTTTTCAAATAATTGTAGTGGAGTAAAGGTACAATATTTGCCTCTGAGATGTAGTGGAGTAGAAGTAAAAGAAAGATTTGATAATAAAACAAGTTATTTTGCGATGGAATGTTGTACAGTAAATTTATATTCATATTTAATATTTATTTAATATTTTGGTTCAACCATTTCCCCTCAACTTGGATCTCAGTGTCTAAGCTTTAGGTTACCAGACAGTTACCATTACAGTTAAACATTTTAGGATTTTGAAAAGGTTTGTACTATTAAACTCCATTGTAGCTGTGCCGGAAATATCACAAAATGACGTGAAGTTGTCTACATTTGCCTATAGTTACCCACGGGTATAGGAAAAACACACCATCAAACAACAGGAATCGCCACAATAAGTGCAAGGTACTTTTGCAAGGAAAAAGTCGTAAGCCTTTTGGAAAAAAATCGTAAAAGTCATCCATGGCAGTGAATTAGTTAACAGCTGGCGAGATGTATGGAGAACCGGGATGACTAGCAACGACGATGGAGGGCTCGTCTGAGGACGACCTAGAGAGAGATTCAGTTGTAGGGGTTTGATTGAGCATGCCAACAACAGACCAACAAGGAGAGGGAGTCGCAGTAGTCAAGACCAGAGATGAGTGAGTTTTGGACAAGGAGCTGGGTGGCGGACTCCTTGGTGAGGAAGGGTCTGATGCTTCAAATGTTGTTGGACAACAGAATTGAGAGTGATCACTGTCATTTGTGGCTTGAAGTACAGCTTGACTGTCCTGGACCACTGCCAGTGGCAGTTATAACAGGAGCAACTATGGGTGTTATGAATGTACTTTCTGGGGAAGAAGAGAAGCTTGTCTGCGGTGAGGTTGAGATGGTGGGAAGACATCCGCTGTGAGATGTCAGCAAGCTGTCAGCAAGCAAAAAAAGCCCAGGAATTGAAAGGTCATTGCCATCTGAATTTAAATACCTTGTACAGAGGCAATATTTGTCTCATTTTCCTTTTCTCCGCATTGAAAACGTGCTGTAACTGCTTAAGTCAGGATTCAGTTTCTCTAAAAGGATTGTGCTAATTTTCCTAAAAGTTTTGCTTGATGTTTTTGTTGACCGTCTAAAATGCATGTTCATGAACATATATTTGCACATATCTGTCAAAAGGATCAAATACAAATAAGCTCGAGAGCTTATTTCCATTGTGGTCCTTTGAGTGTCAACGTACTGTTTGTAAAAAGTAGCTGGGCAAGTCAAGCTGGGAATTAATCTGCTGGTTGCATCATGAAAAGGAACCGGCCGAATAGCCTTGTAATGAGGAAGTTGCACCTGTCGCATGCATGTCCTTGCCTATAACTCTAACCTCTGAGCAGATCGCCCTGCTGACGCGGGCACAGAGACACTTTTGGAAATGCAGAGATCTGCACATTTTGAGAGGTGCACACGCACTCCTGCATATGAGATAGGTACCAATGTGGAAGGAGCTTTGTCTTGACACGGACAGACGGCAGTCCAGGTGGAGACGGTAGCCCTTATGACCGCTAAGCACCTCAGCTCCTCTAAGCCCCCCACCCCCCCACCCCCGACCTCTCCAATCCTCCCTTTACCCATCTCTTTAACCCATTAGGAAAATATGTTGTTCCTGGGACCCCCAGAAGCAAAGATTTGAGTTACAAATGTTCGCTTTGAAAATATATATATTCAAAGATTTGCACACATTTTCTCGGTTTTTCAAAAATAGCAGATCTACAAGCTCGTAGCGCGGCACTCGGTGCCGCGCTATGAGCTTGTAGATCTGCTATTTTTGAATAGCCAAAGTGTAAAATAATGCTTTTTAGTTCTAATGAAAAAGTGACACAGATGCCTTCCAGGTCTCAATGGGTTAACGTTTCACTTTTGTCTTTCCATCTCTCTCATGCGCGCACGCACACACACACACACACACACACACACACACACACACACACACACACACACACACACACACACACACACACACACACACACACACACACAGCATGGTGGTTGTATGCCTCCGCCAACCAGTTGCCATTCACATCACATCCATGTATGTCCAGACTCATGATAGTAAATGTATTGTGAAGACTTTGGAGGAATTTAGGAACATGTTTGTGAGGTCACAGTCGACGTTGACCTTTTACCACCTGGACGTTTGTTGCCTAATGTCATGAAATTCAATCAATGCGTCCCCGAAGGGGACGACATTGATTCTCTGGGATTCCTCGTGTTCACGAGAATGGGACAGAAAATTGGGGTTACGGTGGCCTCGTCCTTTGACCGCCTTTTCTAATCAGTTCATCATTGTGTGCAAGTGGACGTTTTGTGCCAAATGTCATGCAATTCCCTCGAGACATTCCGGACGGATGGATAGATAGACGGATACATGGACGGACAACCCAAAAACATAATGCCTCTGGCCACCGGTTGTCCGGCTGTGTAGGCATAACAATTAAATAAAAATGTCAAACACATACAATTCTGGCAAGGATTGTATTGCCACCTCCGGGGGCACGGTGGCGCAGTCGGTAGCGCTGTCGCCTCACAGCTAGAAGGTCCTGGGTTCGATTCCTACAGGGGACGCTGTGGGCGCTGGGGGCGTTTTCTCTCCTCCGCGTCATCAGCGCCCATACCCTAGGTGGGGTTGGCAAAAGGGCCTTTCTGTGAGGAGTTTGCATGTTCTCCCCGTGTCTCCTAGGGTAGGTACCCTCACGAAAACATGCAGTAATCCTGGTCATTATACTGACTCCCCCTGGCCAGCCGGGGCGCCTGATGGAGGGGAAGGGAACTGGTTGGAATAGACCATATTCACACGGCGGCCATATTGCCATTAAGTCAATGAAATGCCACCCCAGTTGCCACAGCAACGCAATATTAAATTCCAAAATGGCCACCGTGTGAATATGGACTATAACGTGTTCCTTCCACGCGCTACGTCCAACCAGGGAAACTCCCCCCTGTCAGGTGATAAGAAGGTCAGTTGGCTCTCATGCATTGAAGGAGGCATGAGCTCGGCCCTGGCCTCCCTAGGTTGGCAGAGGGAAGGTAGTGCCCAGGATTACATAGACAATTGGCACTGGGTGTAAAAAATAGGGTTCCAAAATCGTGGGATAAAAAATAAATAATAATAATAATAAAAAAAATAAAAAAGGATTGTATTGCCACCTATCGGTAATGTGTCATTATAACGCCACCAGACTGCAGTAATAAGCGATCAGTACTGTACATCATCGTGTGTGTGTGTGTGTGTGTGTGTGTGTGTGTGTGTGTGTGTGTGTGTGTGTGTGTGTGTGTGTGTGTGTGTGTGTGTGTGTGTGTGTGTGTGTGTGTGTGTGTGTGGGAGGGGGGGGGGGGGGCGTGAGAGAGAGAGAGAGAGTGTGTGTGTGTGTGTGTGTGTGTGTGTGTGTGTGTGTGTGTGTGTGTGTGTGTGTGTGTGTGTGTGTGTGTGTGTGTGTGTGTGTGTGTGTGTGTGTGTGTGTGTGTGTGTGCGTGCGCATGTGTGTTCTGTTGGGCTATGCAGCTGAAATTGCATATTCAATATTTGCCAATAAATCAGACAGTTGTCATATATCTGACAAGCTATTCAAATACCATTCTATTTCTATATTAAGATGCTCTTTGATGGCGCAGTGGCACTTTATCCCAACGCTATTTGAAATTATAAAAATCAAAAGCTCAATGCCTTTCCATTTAGCCAGCCTATTTCTCATGGGGCTCTTGAACTAATCTAAAGCCCGGGTGGATTTTTTTTTCCACCCTGGAGTAGTCTGTCATTGGGCCCTCATTTGAATACTATTACAGTGGATAAAGGAGTGCCATTATGAGCGAGGAGAGCCTTAATAATGTGCAATCAAATCACAACATTTCAGGAGAGCACGGTTGGCACCTAGGTGCCTCGCCTCATTTGATAGGCCTTTTTAACTCAGCTCTTCTCCAAGCTTCTAACCTGCTGAGCCGGTCTGTCCCAAAAATATCCCGACAAGGGGAATTTCAACATGCCACATTGTATGGTTTCCAAAAAATAGCATCACCGCAGTGGTTCCCAACTCTGGTTCTTGGGGACACATGGTTTTGCTGCTGTAGCACTGTTGCCGAGCAGCGATGCACTTGCAGCACCAAGGTCCACTGTCGGACCTGTGCGACCTTGTGTTCGGGAAGTAGGGGCAAAGATTGTTAATTTATGAAGATACACCATCCCAATTGGAGCCACTAGAGGCAAGATGGTTCACAAATCCTACAAATGGACTCCTAAGTGGGCGTGGCCGTCAAACGGCAAATCTCGCGAACGTCCAATGTTGGGAGAGAGAAATGTCGATAATAAAGTAGATTTTCTCCTGATTTGTCTCTCTGAAAAAAGCCATTTTAGTTTCAAAATGTTCTGAACATTATGTGGCTTGTGATGATCTGGTCCAATATTTAGTTCAGTGACCACGGGGCTAAACAATGGTTCAGAAGCTGTGTTCACATTCACTCTCCCATTGAAATGAATAGACTCCAACTTGCTTCCGGTCTCCTAAAAAGGCGTCCGACCACAAAGACACAGGAAGTAAAACGGAGATGGTGTGTCTTGCTATTTCCGTCTTGAAATCCAGCAACATACAAGCAGCAAGACAGAAGAAAAATACAGCTACATATAAGATACCATAAAGGAGATGAAGATCTGTCCAGGAAAGGAAATAAAATAACTGGATAAGAAACATGGCAATTAGTCTAGGACATAGACAATAGGGGAACTACAATAGATTGCATAGATAAAATGTGGAACGTATAGAGCATAAAAGAAATACTATACAATAGTAAAACCATAAACCAGTCAAATCTGATGGGGGGGGGAAATGAGAAATAGTGAAGGGATTATAAAAAAAAGGCTTACAGTAGGTTCTGGATAAGAGGAGAATACATGGCTTACCTATCAGTAAAATCCTGGGGTATCACATGTCTAATGTAATGCAGAGTGGTCTGCACGGAAGACGTCATGCGACACTATTGCTCACTTTAAACGAAGGTTCCACTGTCGAATCAGGGGCTATTTAGTGACATTACCTGTGTCAATCAATGCAAAAGATGTTTGGCTTACATTTAGCCTACACAACTGACATTTCACTCAAAAGCCAATGCCCCTATAGAGGCAGAGGGGAGAATAACTGTAGTTTTGTCTGTGCTGCTAAGTCGCCACACAGACCATCTGTATTGCTTTGGATTCCATGTCTCGATTGTTGCGATTGGTTGAAAAATTGTGCAGTATTCTTTTAATTCTTATAGGTTTGGGCGACGCTGTGGCTTTGCGTATTGTTGCAACTCGTTAGCTTATGCCAGCCAATGAGCCAAATAATGAGAACCAGCCTCCCTCTCTTTATTACGAAAAATCTCCATGTCGTAAGTTGAAAGTAAAGCATAAAAGAAATACAATGCAACAGTAGAGCCATAAACCAGTAAAATCTGCAATTTGCAAACAGTCAAGATAAAAGAGACTTAAAGAGAGAGAGAAAGAGAGTGGGAAACAAGGGCGTGCGCAGCAGGGGTGCATTTCTCCTTTCCGACATGTCGCCTTTCCGACGTTGACGAACCCTATACCTAACCCCAACCCTAACCCTAACCGCACGCGGAAGCCACTAGTCGGAGTGGTGAGATGTCGGAATGGAGAGTGAACACCGCGCAGCAGCAAGTACTCCAAACAATCATGTCACAAGAGGCGAATATAAGCTGGACAGATTGAGGCTGTACCAGCATTTAAGACCTCTCCCTCCAAACTTCCTATCACATTGTGGCAGCCTTGACACTATTTGTGCGTGCGTGCGTGCGAGTCTGAGAGATGGACAGAGAAAGAGACAGGGTTGGATGGAACCAGCCCATTATTAGCATTTCTCCAAGTTCACGTGTTGGACCCGGCGTATATATGTAGGTCTCTCTGGCATTTAAGAGTAAATAGAGAAAAAGGGGGAACGTGGCTTTGTCAAAGCAAGCGCGCCGTGGCCTGTGGGAAATTGGTGTCACCTCCTCAAATTAGCTGGTGCCTTGTGAATCTGAATTGAATAATTTGTGGTTGATCACTCATGCCAGCAGGTTTTGTTCCTTGCATAATTTCCACCCATCTTAGGACAATACGCGGAGTCGTTTGACATTTCTGGGTCAGTTCTTGCTGCAGAGGCATTTTTTTGTTAGGGTTCTGTGGTAAATTGATACATGGGGACAGCATGTTTCTATTGGCATCATAATAGCGCTGGGTTTCGTGCCTGGAATGAGGGAACATGGTTTGAATTCAGCATCATGTGGAAGTAACAAATTGCACTTGGGCGGTGTGAACCCTCCCTCTCTCTCGCTAGACTCTCTTTCTCTCTGCCATTCTCATTTTCTATTCGCACCCCCACTTGCTCTCTGTCTCTCAGTCTGTGCCTCTTTAACCCTTTAAGACCGGTAACGCATCTGTGTCATTTTAAGATTTATTTGGCTATATTAAAAAAATAGCAGATCTACAAGCTCATAGCGCAGCACCGAGTGCCGCGCTACGAGCTTGTAGATCTGCTATTTTTTGGAAAAATCATGAAAATGTGTGCAAATCTTTAGTTTGAATATATATATATATATACTTTTTTAAAGCTAAAGTTTTTAACACAAATCTTTGCTTCTGGGGATTTTACAAATGTCTTCTAAATCCTAAAATGATATGTATTTGTCCGCCTCCCATCTAAAATTATTTTGTTCCAGGCACCCCCAGAAGCAAAGATTTGAGTTAAAAATGTATATACAAGATATGCAAAAGTTTTCACGATTTTTTCTAAAAATAGCAGATCTACAAGCTCATAGTGCGGCACTCGGTGCCGCGCTATGAGCTTGTATATCTGCTATTTTTGAATAGCCCAAGAAATCTTAAAATGACACACATGTGTTCCCTTCCCGGCCTTAAAGGGTTAAAACACAAACAGGGACATAGAGAGACAGATTGTCCTGAAAATAAGTTTTAAAACACAAATTTAAAAAAAGGGCCAGGTTTCATTTCACAAACTTCATCCCAATCAAGTTCATCCACCACAAATTCTTACCCGAGGCCACAATCCATGGATGCTCAAACACTCACGCCTGTCACACTATCCTCTCTCCGCCGAGATTGGGGTGACTTTAGAGTCAAAGTCTGTTCCAAGACGGCAACAGTATCACAGAGAGATGCGTGTGGGTGCTGCCTTGTAAAGCAAATGGATGAGTATAAGTGGAGCAACGGGGGAAATGGCAGAGTGGTTGTGTGGAGAGACAAGGAAAGGTCGATCTGTCGCCAAATTGCTCTTTCGTTCTCACACACACAGGCAGGTAATCGAAATGCCATTTAAATATTTCACAGGAAGCAGGAAGATAGAAGTACAGTAAAGGGCGTCTTCTGAGAGTCGCAAGTCCTCCAAAACAGTGACACTTTTATGGACCATATTATGTGTATATGATATCACTGCTGAATGCTGGTCTAAAAAGTGGTCTTATCTGTTTTTTTTGGACTTTGTAGATGAAAATAACCGAGCAAACAGAAGATGAATGCAGCTTAGCAGGTGTGAGCCTGTTTAACCCATTAAGACCGGGAACGCATCTGTGTGTCATTTTTAGATTTCTTTGGCTATTCAAAAATAGCAGATATACAAGCTCATATCACGGCACCGAGTGCCGCGCTATGAGCTTGTAGATCTGCTATTTTTGAAAAATATTGATTTTTTTTTGTAAAATCTTGGATTATATATATTTTTAAAGCAGACATTTGTAAAATATTTAGTTCCAGGAACCCCCAGAAGCAAAGATTTGAGTTACAAATGTCCGCAAAAAAAAGGGGGAAAAAATCAAATATTTGCTTATTTCATGATTTTTCAAAAATAGCAGATCTACAAGCTCATAGCGCGGCACTCGGTGCCGCGCTATGAGCTTGTATATCTGCTATTTTTGATTAGCCAAAGAAATCTAAAAATGACACACAGATGCGTTCCCGGTCTTAAAGAGTTAACAGTGTAGGTTATTGCTGCATGCATACCGTACTCAACAAACTTCCCCTGAGTAAATAAAGGCACAATAACTAATACCAACAGATGTTCGTAATTAACCCTTGAACAGTTCAGCAACAGTAATGTTTTTTGACTGATTAATACTACCAGTTAAACAGTTTAAAATGATACAAATAGAAAGGGGTGATCCTCAGAGCGTTGCCAGGCTGGGTTTGCCTACCCAGGGCTGTGTCAGTCGGGGTTTGCAGCCAGCAGCAGGACACGAGTATAAGCTGTGGGGGTGAAATAATATTATGACATACGGTTCAACTGCTTTGTTCAGTCCTGCTTTGTCCAGCTGAGACAACTAGCAAAGGTCAGGCAACCTTCCTTTACCGCCGCAGACCTAGAAAAGGTAAGCGAAATATTCAAAGACAGATTTTTGCAACGGATACAAAACGCAGCTGCCAGGCTACTGTCTCCCACAAAGAGAAGTGAGCACATTACACCAGTCCTTGCGGACCTTTCACCGGTTACCTGTGAGTTTTAGAATTGATTTTAAGATTTTACTGCTTGTTTTTAAAGCCCTTGAAATGGTCCGGCTCCTGTGTATATCTGTGATCTTTTAACTCCCTATAAGCCAGGCCGCTGCCTGAGATCATCCAGCAGGGCCCTATATTGACAGTTCAGATGTCTGGCACAAACAGTGACATTTGTAGGATTTGTGGTGCCCCCTATGGGGGTATGTTAAATCGCTATTGATTTTCGCCATGATCGCTATAAAATTTGGGGTATACATTGGATGCTGCGTTAATGATTTCTGGCATTTTCTTCACCTCTCACAAACTTAGAAGTCAATCATAGCCACTTGGAATGGAATACATGGAATACAGACTCTAGAAATCATGTGTATTCTGTGGATTTTGGATAAAATCTGTTGGAGTAGCGGCAAAAAGAATGTTTTTAAGAACATTTCAAATGTCTTTGCATCACGGCCTGTCGGCCTGGCAAAGACAACAAAAGACAGCAAACCAGCGGATTTCTCTAGTGCGTGTAATAAATTAAAATCATCCTACCGCAACAACTGGCAGGTGGCCCCCATCATTTTACCAGCCAAATTCACCCAGACAAAGGCCTGGGCGTCACAATTCTTTTCACAGCTCAACCAAGATGAAACAGAAATACAAGATAAGAAAATACAAAAGGACTAGGCCAAGAAGCAAGACATTTCTTTTTTTTACCTCATCATTTGAAGAACATCTCCAACTTGAAGCCATTTAAATCTGTGATAAACACATAGACTGACGCATACTTTTATAGCTAACAGGCTATACTAGTGTAATGCTCTAATTTCTGGTCCTACAAAGATTTCAACAAATCAGCTATTAATTCTGAATTCTGCTGCTGCTACTACAGAGTTTTCCACTGATTGTGTTGTCGCTGTCCATCAGCGGTGGTGCTGAATCACTGTGATGTGTCCAGATCACACACTGATATCAAAGCAAGTAGTTGACCCTACTAAGTAGAGAGGGTTTAATAACTTAAACCAGGGGACTTCAACAGGGGGTCCGGGACCCCTAGGGGGTCCTCAGAGTTACTACAGGGGGTCCGCAAAATCTTTGTGTGATATGATTATTTTTTTTACATTAACTACTTGAACTCTAGCATCCCTTTTCTGAGGAGAACTTTAGCCAAAAATAGCTGATCTACAAGCTCACAACGCCTCGCGCTGCGAGGCGTTGTGAGCTTGTAGATCGGCTATTATTGGCAAAGAGTTATAGGTGTAGAGGGAAAAAAGCAGCAAAAGTTGATCTGAAACACAATTTTATACAATATAGAGAGGGTCCCTGCTTCATCTCTCTCTCAGCTAGGGGGTCCTTGGCCTGAAAACGTTGAAGACCCCTGACTTAAACCCTATATACGTACTTAGTTGACTGGGGTCCCCATACTTGGTACGCTCTACTACGTTCTCCCCTCTAAATCTCTCTGCTGAAAATAGAAGGTCTACAAGCTCACAACGTGTTGAGTTGTGGCGTGTTGGGAGCTTGTAGAGCTGCTATTTTTGCTGAATGCTCGCCCCGCAGTAGCCATGGTTCACATGACGCTCGTCTGTCACAAGCGTCGTGGAACTGAAAGTTCCTGGTTTAGAGTGGTGTTTGATTTTTTTACGTTTACAACTCTCACATGTACACAAACGCTCAGATTTAAAATATAAAGTGCTTACCCCCGAGCCACGGATGTTACAAGTTGATCCGACCCGCGATAAGTACCCGTATCTCCCGTATTGTTCAATAAAAAGCATTTTAATCCGATCGCCGGCCATTTTCTCCAAATTTTCTCCGATGCTTTCAACTATGCGACACTAAAGGTTGGGAGGTGTATTGCACTCTGATACATTACACTTATTTTTTTTAAATAGAAAATGGCCGGCAATCGGATGAACAATGCGGGAGATACGGGTACTTATCGCGGGTCGGATCAACTTGTAACATCCGTGGCTCGTGGAGCACTTTATATTTGAAATCTGAGCGTTTGTGTACATGTGAGAGTTGTAAATGTAAAAAAAAAAGAACACCACTCTAAACCAGGAACTTTCAGTTCCATGACTGTCATGTTTCAGGGCTAGCCCCGCAGTAGGGACGCTAGGGTTCATGTGGTTAAGTGGTTAACCACTTAAACCCTTTATGGTTGACCGGAGTCCCTCAGGGCTTTATACTAGTGTCGTTTCTGTTTTCAATCTACAAATTCACAATGCGTTGCAGCGCGATGTATTGTGAGCTTGTAGATCTGCTGTTTTTCTGCAAAATCTTTCCCCACGATACGGATGCTGGGGTCTAAGTAGTTAATTGTCCAGGGTTGTGGTTTTGAACCGTGACACTACTGATCCCTTTGATTGAATGAATGAAAGTGGGATAATGAAGCCATTTGAGTTGAAGTTTTAAAATGGACTGGATACAATGCAGTGTTGATTTCGTAGACTAAAACTATGACGAAAAATGTTTGTCGACTACTTTGTTTTCACTGACAATCTACACAAACTAAATAAAAACTAAGCTATGAAGACTAAAACTAAGACTACGGTAAGTATATTGACAGTTTTGTCAACAAAGAAAAAGTAGACAAAAAAGGTTATAGGGAGGGACAAGTGGAGAAGAGATCCAGTAGAACTAAAAGACAAGTCATTTTATGTTTGGTTGCGCTCGGGTGTCGCGCTCTGAAAACAGCAGATCTACAAGCTCACATCGCGTCGCGCTGCGACGCGTTGTGAGCTTGTAGATCGGCTATTTTCAGCCTGCAACCAAGTGTGAAATCAGGCAGTACGACGCCATCAAGGCACCGCCAAAATACATTTTAGTCGACTAAATCAACTGTACATTTAGTCGACTATTATCCTATGATATTTAGTCGACTAAAACTAGACTAAAACTAAGACATTTCAGATGACTAACATGATAAAACTAAATGGAATTTGATTCAAAATCAGCACTAATACAATGGCAGATGAAATAGGGAGCCAGGCCACACCAGACCAGACCATTGTGTGGCTGCTGGTTCAGTGGGAAAATAATAGCTAGAAGTGTGGATCGTTTTTTATAGCTGCTTCCCCCAATGCATTATCTTGTTTTTTTATCAACCAGGGGCAGGCTTTGCTTTTATCCCACACAAAAGGTGGATTCAATTGCTTAGTACTTGTTAAGAGTTAGGGCGCCTCACGTAGCTCTATCTCTTACAGATCTATAAATAGCATCAGCTGACAAATTCCTCTTATCAGAAAATTGAGATTTTACAACTCTGAGGGCAAGACGAGTGATGGAGAAGAAGCAGCAGCCACTGCCAGGCACCGATCAAAAAGGCCTGTTGAAAGCTGGGCATAAGACTGATGGCAAAGGGAACATGTGACTCTCTCTCATATTAAACAGGGGATGGAGAATATCATGGACTTGACAAGAGATGAGAGAAGAAAGGGGGGGGGGGGGGGGGGGTAAGCTGACGACATGAGGTGGAGGATGATGTGTCGGAGCATGCTTTCATTCTTTACAAAAGTGTCCCGACATGAATCCCACTCCTACAATTGCTGTCAAATGTGGAATTTTCCATTACGATAGTATACTATATATTGTGTGTGTGTGTGTGTGTGTGTGTGTGTGTGTGTACACACACACACACACACACACACACACACACACACACACACACACACACACACACACACACACACACACACACACACACACACACACACACACACACATTTGCATGATCTGTTTCTAGGTCTCACGGTTCAGCCATTAGCGGAAAACTTCACTTTGAAGGCAAAGTAGAAACGCAATTGTACTGTACATTGAATAGACAGTAAGAAAAATAAGTAATGTCACTACGTGTTCAAATTAACTTTTTTGTTTGGGATTATGTTTTTTTGCACACGTCCCCTGAATAACTTGCCTACAGAAGATTTCCACAGTGAGCATAACACCACCCGTTATCTACAGCCTCTTCCAACTGAGAGAGAGATAAGAGGTGGCAGTCAAGGTCTAGGTCAACAGCTCGCTGCTGTGCTGTATTCACAGTGGCCAGTGGCTACGGCCCTCGCTGCTGATATCTTACCTATCTGTGAATACAGTCTACCCACTGCATTATAAACTACTGAAGTGGAATATCAACTTGGGAAAAAAACTGTCAGCAAGGATTAAAGTGAGTACATAACATAACTGAAAGAATTACACATTTTCATTCGGAAAACGTGTATGTGGCCTGTGCGTGCGTGTGCGTGCGTGTGCATGCACATGGGTGTATGTGTGTGTGTGTGGAAGGGGGTCTGTCTTTTTTTATGGCACCCATCGGCTTTTGAGAGAGAGAGAGAGAGAGAGAGAGAGAGAGAGAAAGAGAGAAAGCTTACTAGAGAAAGGAAGAGAGAGTGTATGGATATTTCATATTTTGTATAGATTATAGCTTACAATAATCATATATAGTCTTCAATATAATATAATATGTTGATGTGCTTTGGAAATGGTAAACAATCTCTGCTTATTGCTTTAATGTAGACCAGGGATATTCAACTAGATTAGGCAGGGGGCCACAGTTGTAAAATGACTTGAAGTCGGGGGCAACAAGACCGTGACAACAAAACCATGTGTTGTGTGCTATAGGTCTAACAGGACACACTAATGGACACATTTTGTCCCCATTATGGTAACTTATTAGGCCTGCTTCAAACTGCATTCATGCATTTTGATGTTTAATAGGTAAAGTTCAGTGTCAGTCATTGGTGCACAGGCTTAGATTTTGGTATTAAGAAAATAGGAAGTAGATATTTCATTGTGTTTTGTGCATGGACACGTCTTTGTGTGAAGAGTATTGAAGGCAGGCTGGCAAGGTGAAGTGTTTACATGTTCGTATGAATGAAAGTTTATTATTTAATTTAGTTTTGAGCACCCAGGTGATAAGAGCACAAGCTCTTATGGTGTGTTTGAAGTGGATGAAGATGGAGAAGCTGGAAGATGGACAAAATCCACACAAAACTAGTACATATACAGTACAAGCTAATGGCTGCATAAGGAGAATCATTTCTTTGGTGTAATTGACAACATCGACTCAAAACTCAGAAATAGTCACAAATGGATGGTCCGTGAAGAATGAACTGTACTGTATCTCTCCCTGTAATGTGAATGAAGCATGAAAATGCCAAAAATAAAATTTAAAAAAAGATACTATAATAATTTTGCTCCCCCAAATTAGGCACCATTAATGCTGCCATCATCATCTCACTAATCATTTTAAATGAGCTCAGCATACAGTGCTTTGACTTTAGTGTGATCAGAACCCTGAGGGGGATCGTTTTCAGATCTACTAATGACAAAACTATGGCTAATGGCATAATGACGTTTTACGTGCACTAAGGTTATCCTACATGGAGATCACAATTAAAGGACAACTTCACCAATTTTCAACCTGTAATCATATATTAGGTCCTCACTAATGCACATGATAAAATGGTACCATTTTTGTCTACTCAGTCTGTGTGGACAGTTCAGAAACCTGTCTACCAGTGACATCGTCGATGTGGAATCCAAGCTAATAGAAACAGCAGGCATTCTATTCCTGGAAAGTTAGCCGGCTATAATGGAAGCCATTGTAATCGCATTAACAAGCAAGCGGGGGGTCGCGATGACTTTTGTTTTCTTCTCGCTGAAGCACAGTGAAACCCTCCGTGTTTAGCAACCGTCAGGGGATCGATCATACTGGATATAAATATTCTGTGACTAGTTGAAAGGTTAAGGAAAACCAAAAATCGCTGGCAGTGGGCGATTTATTTATTTATTTCTGGCATGAGGGACGGCCTTGTGACCCATGCATGTGTTGGTTCCCACAGCACCAATTTGCTGGCTGGCAGCTCTTGCTGTCTTTGGCAGTGTCTGCTAGTCTCATTCTCCTAGCTGCTATTTTCTCGCCCCGAGAATGCCGCAACGTGCCTGGTCTTCAAAAGCTCTTAAAATGTTCACGTCCTCCCCCCTTCTACATGTGTTCCCTTGACTGGCTTCTGGTTGCTACTTGTAGCCAATTCAAACCACTGCTGATGACATAAAAGACATTCCAAGGACATGGTCCACCTAAATGCATTCTTGCACACTTAGATCAGCAAACACGGGAGAATTATTATTTATTCATGCCGATGTATGCTGGTTGCTTGTTCGCATACAGTAGGTATGTTATTTAGATAGACATACTGTTTGCTTGTCCACAAAATGCTAAGCATGCTATTTAGATAGCATCTAAATAGCAGTTGGCATCTAAATAGCATCTAAAATAGTTTTTAAACATTGTTTTTAAACAAAAAAACAATTGTTTTTAACAACAACAATCTGTGGGGTGGCAGTGGCTCAGGGGTAGAGTGGCCGGGTAGAGTGAACTGGAAATCCGCAAAGTTCCCAGTTCGATCCCGGGCTGGGGCGCTCCCCTAGTGTTAGTGTCGAAGTGTCCTTGAGCAAGACGCTGAACCACTAATTGCTCCCGATGAGCAGGTTGGTGCCTTACATGGTTTCCTCCGGCATCGGTGTATGAATGTGTGTGTGAATGGGTTAATGGCACAGTCAATGTAAAGCGCTTCGAATAGGAGCGCTATATAAATGCACCATTTACCATTTGTTTAAACAGATGCTGGGTTAGAACCTGCTATCCTAGTTACTTTGTATTCTTTGCACTGTTTACTTGACCATTTTACCCTGTTGTTTGTTGACCAGGGTTAATTCCATTTAGTCCCACACAAAGTATGTGATATTTGTGAGGTGATGTTATGATGGCCATGATTTATTGTGGTCTATACTGTATACTACTGTATATGCGTACACATCATTGTATCATTGTACTCAAAAGTGAACTTGAACTGGCCCTCTTTGACTTTCTGTGTGCAATTTCATTGACAAACTAAACCTTTTTATATTAGCAATCCAAGGACTTCTCACACGCCTCAGTACCTCGAACTGGCATTATGCTTGGTAATAGGCCCTTCAGGTTTTCTGCTCCCTCTGCTTCGAATGGAAATCACACTTTTATTAACTATGAATTATTCTTAAAGCACCAGACTGAGCTGGGAGAATACAGATGTTTCACTACTACAGTATGTGTTATAATTATTAACTTGTCTATTTTCCCCCAGCAAGCAAAACTCCTCTGCAAAAGCTTCACCTTTACCATGATCTTTGCCTGTTATTCTTGTTTTGTCTGTCTTCGTTTTGAATGCTGGCCATTTTGGCTAGCGGTCTTTCTCTCTCTCGAAAAAAAAAAAAAAAATCCTTGTAAACAACAGACTTTATCTGGGGGAAAAAAATGAAGGTCAATTTGAATGTCCTTCAGTGCTCAAAGGGGAGGCATGCTGCTGCTGATTGCTTATTTTACCATAGCTGCTGGAGTAGGGCTGTGTGTGGCTCGCTGGCACCGCACGCCACACTACACTGCACCGCAGCACTGCACACTTAACCCAGTCAAACCGGGAACGGGAATCTGTGTAACCAACCACTTTATCCATTATTGTATACTTTGGCTATTCAAAAATAGCAGATATACAAGCTCATAGCGCGGCACTCGGTGCCGCGCTATGAGCTTGTAGATCTGCTATTTTTTGAAAAATCTTGGAACATTTTGTGCAAATATCTCAATGTATATATATATATTTAAAGGGAACATTTGTAACTCAAATCTTTGCTTCTGCGGGGGAACAACATATTTTGAGATGGGGTCGGCGGCCAAATACATATAATTTTGAGGGTCTTTCACATTAAAGCACCACTGATATTAAAGCAACATATACATTTTTCCAGAAAACTGTTAGGATTTAGAAGACATTAATCCACCAGAAGCAAAGATTTGAGTTTCAAATGTTTGCTTAAAAAATATATATATATATTCGAAGATTTGCACACATTTTCACGATTTTTCAAAAATAGCAGATCTACAGTACAAGCTCGTATAGTGTGGCACTTGGTGCCACTCTATGAGCTTCTATCTGCTATTTTTGAATAGCCAAAAAATGACACAGATTCTTTTCCCGGTCTGAATGGGTTAATCAAGCTTCGACCCTGGAAACTGTGCCAATCAACCAGGTGCCGTTTTGATGCTTCTTGCCGTGAGGTATCTACAGGGTGTGTCTCCAGTCATTTCCTCTCTCTCTCTCTTTCTGCTTTGCCGTCATCGGCACTGACCTGAAAATAGGTGCAGCAGAAAAGAAATACATAGTTAATATCTCCTGGGAAATAACACTCTCCCATATAGCAACTGTACTTTCCAGCAATTGTATAAAAAATGCTAGGTCTCGGTTCCCTGGCATGCCAATGGAGAAGATAGTTGGTAATTGATATGCATCATTGATGTAACATTAGCATCATACAAAAAAAAAATTGTCATTCCTGCATGGCATGGTTTTTAATGAGGCCCCTTTCCCTGCTATCTACTCTGTAAAAATAAATCTAAAGTATGAAGACAAGGTCAAAGTCGGTAATTGCTTTTCTCCGGTTTTTTTTTACAAGCAATAGACATAGAGGTCTCTCGAAGCCCAATGCATATAATTTTTTTTACGTCGAGTGTAGAGATGCCTCATGTATGGAGATATGTACTGTGTGTGTGTGTGTGTGTGTGTGTGTGTGTGTGTGTGTGTGTGTGTGTGTGTGTGTGTGTGTGTGTGTGTGTGTGTGTGTGTGTGTGTGTGTGTGTGTGTGTGTGTGTGTGTGTGTGTGTGTGTGTGTGTGTGTGTGTGTGTGTGTGTGTTTTTCTGGCACTCTGTAAACATGGTTGTCATTGACACCAGTGAAAGAGAAATGCATTTCTTTGTATCTGATTTTAGGGGCGGGGAGAGTTCAAGGCTCTTAGATGGAATACACAACGACCACATGCACCATGAGAAAAACATGTTCCTTTTCCCACCTAATTCCTTTTTGTCTCCTTCTGCTTTACAAAAACTTTGAAAGAGACGTGAAATATGACTACATGACATCCACACGCTGTAACATCCTACAGTACATGATCCTGACACCACTTACAACTGTATATCATTCATATTTGATGAGAGAAAAGAAAACTAAGTTAACGTGGAGAATTGTGGGTGATTTTCGGTTGTTCAGAGCAAGAATCTGGACAAACGTCCGGTTGGGGTCCCAGTAAAAGCAATTAACTGATTGTAACTTTTTTTAAATGTTAAAGCAATAAAGGGACTGGATCATTTGTCCCGGTAGGCCTACCATACTTTCAGGTGGATGATCTCACACATCAGTGTGTCTTACATTTCCAAGTAGCTTGTGACTAGATTCACTTCTAGAATGATGTAGCTTTCAAGTAGTTCAGCAACTTTTTTTCACCATGTACCTGGGTAGCTTGACAAAAGCTTCATCCCTACATTTTCAGTGGCACGTCAACAGGGAAGAGCACATCATCAGTTTTGAGTGCAGTTCCGTCCATTACATGCCATCTACCTCAATTTGTAGCTGCCTATTTTTGAGTTTTGAGTGGACTCCAATCACCCAATGGCATTTATGAATGTCATGACGCTCTAACTCTCAACTAATGGTTCATGAAACGCATCACAAGAGCTTGTGCTCTCTCTCGCTCTCTCGCGCTCTCGCTCTCTCTCTCTCGCTCTCTCTCGCTCGCTCGCTCTCTCTCTCTCTCTCTGTGAACTGAGCCCTCCTTCTAAGACGAAAGCAGACAGAAATTGACCAATCTTAAAATGATATAGTGCGGACCAATTATATGAAAATTGGTTAAGTGGTCCTTTAACACACCATCTCCATCAATGTGTAGCTATTTCTGAGTTGTGGGTGGATTTTGACCATCACATCAAAGAAATAATTCTCCATGTACATCCATTAGATTTTAAATTATCATATGTTTCAATCACTCAAGAGCGTCCAGGGCTGAATGTCATGATTGAAGCTGTGACTCTCCACAGATTGCTCATGAAAGGCATCATAGGAGCCTGTGCCCTTATCAGCCATGTACTCAAATATTATAAACAAAAAGCAAAAACCTTTCCATACAAACACGGAAACACTTTCACCATGCCAGCTTGGCTCCACTACACTTCTCACAAAGACCTTTCATGCCAGGGTCCTGTGCACAGGACACATTGAAATGCTTACATCCTATTTTCTCAAATTCCAAAATCAAAGCCTGTGCAGTATGAAGGTCTGCCACAGATATTATCCTCTCAAACATCAACAAACAAGCAGCGCGTCACCGAAATGGACATAATAGGTCCATTATCGTCCTACAGGACCTATAGCACATAACAATGGACATTTTATTGTACTAATAGCACACAATGGCCCTTTAACCATTAACAATATTAAAAAATATCACTTACCCTACCTTTAAAACTGTTGACGCACCCAAACACATAAATAGCAGCCACATGCTACGCTTATCAAGTCATCTGCCATGCTGCCTAACAAAACATGTATTATGTATGTTACCTTCCTTTCAACCGTGCCATCAACACGAGGGAATTGGATTAGTCTATAAAGCGATTCAATCTGGCAGGAGACTGCATCGCAATGCCTGGGCGATGAGGCTTTTGCAATTGAGACGTTTGTTTTTCTTTCCTATTTGTTCATGAAAATGTAGACATTCCCTCAATATTTCAAACTATGATGCAAGGCTATGATGCCACCACACTGCTCCAGTGGCTGATAATAACTGCTGGTATAGAGGGAAATGATGGGTAAAAGAGACTGGGCTCTACTTTCGCCGGTGCCTTACCTGTTGGCATTACCCGCTGCCCGTGAATTACGCACAAGGGAGCTGGCACTGTCCCTAAACGGTATCTTGCGGCCGCTATACCTATATTAAATGAGCCTGGAGGTGTGCCCGTGGGGGTGTTGTTGCGCTTTCCCTAAAATTGCTATCTTGCCCACAAACGTTTTGGAAAGAGCAGTGGATACTAAAACCACCCGCTATGCCAAATTTATTTGATAGAGCGCGTGCCTGCAATGGACATGTCGGGAGTCAAGCTGGGCGCACAACGGCCCAACAGTCAGAGGTCTCCTTCTCTCCTATCTTTGCAAAACACATTTTTTATATCACTCCAACAGATTTTGTCCAAACACGCAAATTGGTACAAATGATCTCTATAGTCATGTGATCAAGATGGATCTGTCTGATTTGTCATATTATTATTATTAATATATGTATATACTGTATTCACCTGCTTCCTAGGCTGTGTGTTTTCCACTTCAAAGTGGAAAACACACAGCCTAGGAAACAGGTGAATATATATGTCAACATTGCTGGCCCACAATAACATACCTGACCTGGCGGAGACCTGTGCTCCGAGGAGCACTTTTTTTTGTTTTTGTTATGTAATCACAGGGAAAAGTTACTTTTCTTTAAACCCCAGTTAAGTTTCACTCAAATTTGTAAGGCTTTTATGGCTTTTTTCATAAACTAAAGGCTTTGATCTGAAACCATATGTTGATGAAAAGACTTACTATAAACCCACAAGACAGTGAGAAGCATTTCCAGACAGATGACAGATGTTTAATTTGATGCATTTGCCTTGTAGACTTTGTGCATAATATTTTGAGCTGATAAAAGTGTGGAAAATCCTTGTAAAAACTTTTAAGCCCTTCTTTATCTCAGAATTTCAGAAGCACATACTTCAATGCTTTAGTTCCAACACTGTCTGGTCAATCCAAGAAAGTGATACCTCACTTAATTGCTCTCATCCTAATAGTTTTCGGTGACCCTGTAGTTACTGGCTATTGCAGATAGAGACTGAAAAGGTTTGGCTTTTTTCTCTGACAGTGTTGGAAGTGCAGCTTTTAGAAGAAAGTTTTAAATTCTGAGGAATCTGGCTTTAAAGTTTTGCTTGTTTTTTGACTGGTATTATTTACTTAATATTTTACCCAACAAATACTGGTGGATTTTATCCACCTACAGTACATCTACTTCATTATTTGACATATATAATTATTAAAAAAAAACACATTAAAACCTAATACTTCACATGTGAGCTCTGATTGGAGTTGAGATGTTAACGTATTATTTTAATTAAATACACTGTCTGTCTGGTGATGCAGCTCCTCATACAGGTCCCGCCCATTTCTGCCTGACAAGATTTTGTGTTGCGGCCTACACATTATTGTGCGGGTCTATTGCAAATACAATGCTGCAAATCTTGAACGCGGCATCCCATCTGCTCCAAATTTGAATCACACATTTAGTCGTCTCTAAACAACGCAGAGCCTAAAGCGATTGCACTTAAGGGGCACCCCATATGCTACAATTATCACTGTTTTTGACAAAACGTGACTCAATACCGTTTCCCTGCAATTGCCTCCACAAATGTGTGGACGGGTCGGAGCTTATGTCTTACAAGAAAAATCCATATATTATGAACGCACCATCCAATCATACCCACATTTGAATTAAGAGACCAGGAACCGCTGCGTGGGTCCGTAATGATCAGAAACTGAAACAGGTGCTCGGGTGGCGCAGTGGTAAAGTCCCTGCCCCACCACCACGGAGGTTGTGGGTTTCATTTGAATCCATCGTGGTGCATCTGGCTTTGTTGGGCATCTATGTGAACAAAATTGGCCCGTGTATGGGGTAGTGTGGATTTTGACAGCATATTATCAGTTTTAGTCATAGTCTTTTGAATCAAATTCCATTTAGTTTTAGTCATATTTTAGTCATCTGAAATGTTTTAGTGTTTGTCTAGTTTTAGTCGACTAAATGTCATAAGATTATAGTCGACTAAATCTACAGTTGATTTAGTCGACTAAAATGTATTTTGGCGGTGCCTTGATGGCGTCGTAATGGCTGATTTTACACTTGGTTGCATGCTGAAAATAGCCGATCTACAAGCTCACAACGCGTCGCAGCGCGACGCGTTGTGAGCTTGTAGATCGGCTATTTTCAGAGTGCAACACCCAAGCGCAACCAAACATAAAATAATGTTTCAGTTCTACTGGATCTCTTTTTCCCTAACAGTCTAGTTTTTAATTGTTGACGAAATTGTCAATATATTTAGTCTCAGTTTTAGTCATAGCTCAGTCTTTATTTAGTTTTCGTCAGTGAAAAAAAGTTGTCAACGAACATTTTTCTTCATAGTTTTAGTCGACAAAATCAACACTGGTATGGGGGAGGGAAGCCGGGTGGGGAGGATGTTATATTAGTCACCTCACGTATTCCTACGGGCTATAGCACCTGTCAGCTTGGAGTGTAGGGCGGGAGGAGTAGGTCGAAGGCCCTATACCTCCCAGTGGGGGCTCCTTACTGACAGGTGAGTCTTATTAGGATACAACAGCGGTGACAACACAGGAATGTGTGTGGGCAGGAATTACATTTTGGTGCTCAAATGCGGAACGCACCGAGCAGGCGCACTATGGGTTTCAAACGGTATAGACACACACACAGTAGCGTTTTAAATGCGGAAGTCTTGCAATACCAGGTTTGACCACCAGGCGACGGCAGCTTCTAATCCACCGCGGTTCTGGGGGCTTGGTTCAATCAGGCACGCCAGCTTCTGGCAATTTCTTTGCAACACTGCACAATTACATCTCCATTCTCCAACCAACTCGACTTGTAAACACAGAGGGGAGTGTGCTCTACATCTACGGTTTCTCCCCATATTAACACACATAAAATAAATGGTTAAATGAACGTAAAATCAATGACACGTATCCCATAACACATTCCCCATGGCAAATAGCAACACAATAACACGACAGTATAGCAAGGACAGAAACAGACGCCCCCCCCAAGGCACCCTGGGAATTCTCTCCTCCATTATTGGGCTGCTGCAGCAATGAGTGAGACAGTCTCTTGAGTAAAGTGAACAAACTGAAACAAACTGAAGTGTTCCGTGAACAAGTCTGTCATGGCATTCTGAATCAATAGGCTCTATGCACAGCAGCCATATTGGGAATGAATTGGGCCCCTTACTTCCTTCACAGGTGTTACCAATAATATTAATTAAGGCTCTGTTCCATTTAGTGTAGCACAGTGGTTGTCTTATTTTCAGGAACCCCCATAACTCTGAGAGTGTACAAATGGAACCAAATGAAATGGACCCTTACGGGTTACACACAAGTTACACTCCCACCATAAGGGGCCATTTGGGAACCAAAATGGAGTGTTTCCAGTGAGCCAACATGCACAATATCAGCACCCAGAATGGAACAGAGCCTTCATTAGTATCATTGGTAACACCTGTGAAGGAAGTAAGAAGAGGCCCAATTTCTTTCCAATATGGCTGCTGTGCATAGAGCCTATTGATGAGGCACATAGGAGCCGAGACAATATTCTAGGTGGTGGTTAGGCTTTATGTACATGACATCATGGTCAGAGTACATTAACACTCATGTCAGTGGTACGGTAGTTCTGCCTCAAGCACAGTACAGAGATCATACTGTAGTTATACTGTTAGCTGCTTCAAGGACAAACTGAACCATAATAAGACAGGCTGTACCAAAACAATAGATATTAGGCCTAGTGGGGACGTCTAGGCTCTTACAAACTGTCAAATATCATAATGTATTGTAGAAGTATTATAAGTGATGGTAAAATATAAAGGTTAGATATAAGCAGACATATAATTTCTTCCTCAAGTCACACACTTTGTAGCCTACCTTAAATTCAATAAAGAAATACATAGAGTACAAATAATTTGTTACATATGATACCGTTGATACTTGTTGCAAAAGAAAAGGGGGAGCAGGTGTGTTTATGTGTTAAAGTTTCAGATGATGAAGTAACATGAAGAGATTGCTGAGAATGAACTGAACAAAAAAGTTTTATTATTTTTCTAAAAGACGTATTTTGAAAAGTGTGAAAATAATGTGAAAAACAGATGTGCCACCTGTTGTAACAACCGTCAAGCAACTATTGTTGTTTCCACATTTCTTCTCGGTGGCTTAGAGACAGGTCGAAAAACAACGTCTACTTTAAACCAAGACATTGTGTTGCAGTAAAAGACAATGGTGGTTATGAATGTACGACACTTTATATGCTAAGTCAAATGGGGATAAGTAATGGAAGGAAGGGCTTTCGGATGATCACGGTATGAATGCAAATGTGTCGGTAAGTGCCGGTTGCGCAATTTGGCTGACATAAGCACCCATCTGCTGCAAAGTGTGCAGTGTTGCAAAGTACTTGCTAATTAAAATGTTGGAGAGACAATTTTGGAAATTGAAATTACTTAATGCTAATTTATGTAATTCCAGCACAGTGGGAATAACGTGCAGAGAACATGCTGTGGGCTATTATCGCATCCTATTGTGCATGGTGGAGAGAGTGGGTGATATATAAGAGAGACACGGTGTTGGGCGGATGATCAGTAGGGGATAATACACAATATTTATGAAGCACTGTCAGGTTAACCCATTTAGACCGGGAAAGAAATCTGTGTCATTCTTTGGCTATTCAAAAATAGCGGATATACAAGCTCATATAGCGCTGAGTTATGAGCTTTGTGAAACCTTTGTGAAAATATTTGAATATATATTTTTTAACTCAAATATTTGCTTCTGGGGATTCTATAAATGTCTTCTAAATCCTGACAGTTTTTTGAAAAAACTTGTTGCTAAAATCAGTGGTTCTCAAATTCTTTCATGTCAAGGATCCCCAAAATTATTATGTATTTGGCCGTGGACCCCCATCTCAAAATATGATGTTCCAGGGACCCCCAGAAGCAAAGATTTGAGTTGCAAATGTTCACTTTAAAAAATATATATATATAAAGATTTGCAAAAAATGTTCAAGATTTAAAAACAATAGCAGATCTACAAGCTCATAGCGCGGCACTCGGTGCCGCGCTATGAGCTTGTAGATCTGCTATTTTTGAATAGCCAAAGAAATCTAAAAATGACACACAGATGCGTCCCCGGATTGAAGGGGTTAATGCCATGCAACATTTATTGACGCTGTAATGTTTAATTTAGCATACACTCTTGTAATAAGCCATTAGATGTTGTGCAATGATTCAGATTACGAAACGGCCACGATGACAGTCAGATGCCCTTGAATGTCTCACTGTCACTGTGGCTGTATTGCTTGTAAAAGCCAGAACAAATTATACTGTGATACTAATGAATGAGGATCTGCATTTTCTTTTTTCCCCCTTCTTCTTTTTTAAGGTGTCCAAGGTATCGCTGAATTGAGATTCTCTATTTTGAGTGTTGGCTGTAAAATATTCTACATTTTAGACGTGAACATGATTGGATTAGTTTTGATAATGGGTACCATAAAAAGTAGGCAGATCCTTTTTAATAAATCTGTCACATTGCCAAAGGGGAGGCAATTATATAAGTGTCTCAAAGACTGACAACAGTGACGCGGGGGGAGAGGCCTGGCACGCAGCGGGGCAGCACAGTTAAGACTGTCTGTCGTCCGTTTGACACAGAATTTGTCAAAGTCAGATTGTTAGCAAAGCAAAGCGACGCAGATCCTTTCAGAAACGATCCAGGTGTGCTCCAGGATGTTTGACCTTTGAGACGGAGCGGCTTCTGCCGTGCGTTCTGTGTGTGATTGCATGACACTGTGTAAATGACCACATGTCCTTTTTGTCCTCCCGTGATAAATGTCCTTAACCCATTAAGACCGGGAATGAACGTGTCTGTTATTTGTTTTAGTTTTTTTTTAATAGCAGATATTCAAGCTCTGAGCTTGTACAGTAGATGCTATTTTCTTTAAAAAATCGTGAAAATCTTAGAACATTTTTGAATATGTATATATTTTTTTAAAGCGAACATTTGTAACTTAAATCTTTGCTTCTGGGGATTCTACAGATGTCTCCTAAATCCTAACAGGTTTTTTTTAAACGTATGTTTCTATGTTAATGGTGGATAATCAGTGGTTCTCAAACGTTTTGTCAAGGACCCCCAAAATAATGTTTTTGGCCACGGACCCCCATCTCAAATTATTGTATTCCAGGGACCCCGCAGAAGCAAAGATTTGAGTTACAAATGTTTGCCTTAAAAAACATATATTCAAAGATTTGCAAAAACTTTCACGATTTAAAAAAAATAACAGATCTACAAGCTTGTAGTGCGGCACTCGGTGCTGCGCTACGAGCTTATATATCTTCTATTTTTGAATAGCCAAAGAGACCAAAAAATGACACCGATTCTTTACCGGTCGTAACGGGCTAATTTGCTTTTGGTGTGGGCTTATAGATTATGCATGTTTCGGTCGGACCTGGGAGGAGGAGGCATTCTTTTGACGTGGCTGAATGGATGACGCTGATGTGATTTACGTGTAGATCAAACACAGATTATCATATCAGACACGCCGATAGATCACTGAGAAGAGCTCAAAGAAAACAGGAGCTAACCGTGTGCTATCTCTAGACATTATAAGGTGCTTATGCATATTTATGGATGACCGACAATTGCTGTAATCTCTCGCTCAGTCGTCGTTCGTTGTTTGCTAGCTGCGCCGGGCTTGGCAGAAATGCTCTGCAGGGTGTACTGTGTCTGTGTGTACAGGTATACTGCAGCTATTTCTAGACAGGGGCTTTGGAGTTTGTTTCGATCATTATATTCCCAACGGCTGTCATCAACAATGGCTCAATCCTCCCTCCACACTAGCACATAGGATTTCACACAGGGTCACATTGTGTTGTGCTGCTGTCATTGATTTCCTTGACAATGACACTACAATACTGTAAATGGCGGCAGACAAAGATCCACAAGAGGACATTATCCCATTAAGACCTGGAACGCATCTGTGTCACTTTTTCATTTGAGCTAAAAAAACATTATTTTACACTTTGGCTATTCAAAAATAGCAGATATACAAGCTCATAGCGCGGCACAGAGTGCCGCGCTATGAGCTTGTAGATCTGCTATTTTTGAAAAATCGTGAAAATGTGTGCAAATATTTGAATATATATTGTTTAACACATTGACTGCCAGAATTATTTCAGATTCTTTGCAGTTTTCTGCCAGAGATTTTTCATTGAAAAAACAAAAAAGTACTCGGGAGCCGAGATACAGAATTTTTAAGTTTTAAGTTAAGAAGGAAGTGGATAGGAGTCTAGATCTTCGAAAAATCATATCTCCTTGGTCTTTGGGTCAATTTTTTTATTTAATTTTTTTATTGGCAGGCAAGTGATGGATTCTAAAGAACGCATATATGCGTTATTAGAACATTTTTAACTCTATTCTTTGCTTCATGGGGGTCCCTGGAACAAAACATTTTGAGATGGGGTCGGCGGCCCAAATACATACATTTTGACATGAAAAGGTTTTAGCACCACTGATATAGAAACACATACATTTGTAGAATCAGCTTCAGGTCTTAATGGTTTATACTGTGAAGAGAAGAAGCCACCGTCATTGTTCACAGTCATTACTCTGGTATCTCTCTTTTTGTCTTCGTGCTATCATCCCGGCTCTCCCCACCCACAATGCATACCGTATATTATGCATGCACACACACACATACATCAGCTCATGGTATTTATTCCTATTGTCTTGTGCCGCCTGCAGCACTGGGTTGATAGTGTCCCTCTGTAAACGAGACTGAGTGGCACTTATGAATGTGTCATTATTATTATTTCTCTTACACAAAATCCACTATTTTCTTCTCTTAATGTTTTTTTTATCCTCTTTTCACTACAGTAGTAAATGACTGAAAACCTTGTACATCTGCCCCAATGTGGTGGCTGTGGAGAAAAGCAGAAAAAAGACTAGAGATGATTCAAGCACCTCTCTTGTGCTCTCCATTAGATATGAGCTTGCCAGTTTTGTAGACAGGGCTGGGGCCTAATCGAATGGACCCTTACCTAGTGGTGGAAAAAGTACTGAAATATGTATCAAAATGTACTTAAAGTGCCAAAAGTAAAAGTACTAAAATGTTTGAAAATAGCATATCTACAAGCTCACAATGCGTCGCGATGAGACACGTTGTGAGCTTGTAGATTGCCTATTTTCAAATAGCCTAAGTATAAAATAGGGCTAAAGTGGTTTATGTATGTTTTATAACGTAATAATTTATATCTGCAAAGTAACTATAGTAACTGAAGTTTTCCAATAATTGTACTGGAGTAAAAGTACAATATTTGCCTCTGAGATGTAGTGGAGTTGAAGTAAACGCATTGAAAATTGGAAATACTCAAGTAAAGTAAAAATGTCCTCAAAAGTGTACTTAATTACTGTACTTGAGTAAATGTACTTAGTTACTTTACACCACTACACACACACACACACACACACACACACACACACACACACACACACACACACACACACCTCGAATGGACCCTTACCCTTGGTTACGTCACTGTTAATTTAACACTGGAGGATTTTACTCTGCAGACACCAGCTTGCCATGGAGTTTTATGAGCTCATGAAACCCATGATGGTGGTCCATGATGGGCCTCTGTCCCCCCCCCCCCCCCTCTGTCTCTGTCTCAGAGTCCATTGGTGCTCTCTGACTCTGAGGACGATAGAAACGAGGGAGAAAAAAGTCAGCGGTTAATAGACTGATAAATGAGCGGCAAGACCCCTCCCCCTTCCAAATCCCCCTGTCCAATAATTGAATGATTTAAAATTTGGAGCCGACTATAAAGCAGTTAGGGCAGGAACTAGATTTTTAATTGGGCCTGGAATTAATTTAGCCGAATACAACCCATTGCTATATTCATAAACACCCATCTTCATTAGCTTTTGTTAATGACTAAGGACTCCAGTGAATCTTAACCCATTAAGAACCGGGAACGCGTCGTTTGTGTCGTTTTTTGATTTCTTTGGGCTATTCAAAAATAGCAGATCTACAAGCTCATAGCGCGGCACCGAGTGCCGCGCTATGAGCTTGTAGATCTGCTATTTTAGAAAAATTGTGATTTTTTTTTTTCTAAATCTTTGAATATATATATATATTTTTTATAGATATAGTTTTTAGCTCAAATTGTTGCTTCTGGGGGGTCCCTGGAACAACATATTTTGAGATGGGGGTCCACGGCCAAATACATATCATTTTGGAGGTCCTTGACATGAAAACGTTTGAGAACCACTGACTATAGCAACATTAGTTGAAGACATTTTGGAGAATCCCCAGAAGCAAAGATTTGAGTTTACAAATGTTTGCCTTAAAAAATATATATATATTCAATGATTTGCACACATTTTCACAAAAAATAAATAAATAGCAGCTCTACAAGCTCATAGCGCGGCACTCGGTGCCACTGCTATTTTTGAATAGCCCAAATTAAACCTTTAAAATGACACGCAGATGCGTTCCCGGTCTCAATGGGTTAATGACATAACTAATGTTGCTGCCTGGCTGATCATAACATAATGAATGAATCATCGTGACCTCAGGTGCCTTGGAACCTCGATCTTCTCTGACAGCGGGGGGATGGTGGTAGATGTGGCGTAACCCTGGGGGGCTGTTGGGTGGGGGGTGCAGGGGTGGGGTGGTCAGCAGCCCTGGTAGGCTATAGCTTTCTTCTGGCAACGACACACACATACTGGTGTTATAGGCATTTCCCAAGGTCGACTTGGAGCAACAGCAAAGGTTGTTTCATTGCAGTTAGAGCCACTGTGACTGCAGAGCCTCTCGCACACAACAAGCCCCAAGCTGCTTTTCACTTTCATAATAAAGCCTGCTGTCCCGCAGAATTCTTTCGAACCCGTTTAACCCATTCAATCCGGGAACACATCTTTGTCATTTTAGATTTCTTTGGCTATTCAAAAATAGCAGATACAGTATACAAGCTCGTAGCGCTGCACCAAGTGCTGCGTCTATTTTCATCTGCTATTTTTTTAAACTTTTGAAAACGTGTGCAAATCTTTGAATATACAGTATATTGTTTAAATATTAAGTCAAATATTTTGTTCCAGGGACCCCCAGAAGCAAAGATTTGAGTTACTAATGTTCGCTTAAAAATATATATTCAAAGATTTGCACACATTTTCCACAATTTTTTTCAAAAATAACAGATCTACAAGTTCATAGCAAGGCACTAGGTGCCGCACTATGAGCTTGTATATCTGCTATTTTTGAATAGCCAAATAAATCAAAAAATCGAAAAAGTCAGATGCTGTCCCGGTCTAAATGGGTTAATGTCTTCCAAGCACAGCGTGATTTTTGTTGTTTCCACTAGAAATGGAATGTTGTTTCCTGTTCCAGGAGCGAGTGTAGTGATTAAATGAAAATAGACCGAGAACAAACTGCACGGCTAACTTGAAAAGCCACATCAAAAATGTAATAGCAAATTCCACCTTCACTTCAAACCGTTGGGCTTGTCTATATGATACTTATTAAGCTGACAACGCCATGAAGACTTGAGCCTTGGGATGAGAGAGAGAGACATAGAGAAGGAGAAGGAGAGAGATAGAGAGACAGAGAGTAATATTGACCACAAACTGTTATGGTCAAAACATAGTCAGCAACCGAGAGAGAGCAAGCGAGCGAGAGAGAGAGAGAGAGAGAGAGAGGCTCTGCTGACCTTGTGAGTGGTTTTATGGGTGGAGGAGGTGATAGTTTTTGTCAGCATTTGTTATTGTGCTCACGCTCTATAACAGGAGGATATCCTGACTCTGCAGCGTTGTAGGAAATATATCCTCCTCCCTGGTAAATTCCATCCCTTTATCTCTTCGCATTTGAAGGCAACAGCCCAGAATACACTCCCAGTGGGTGGAGAGGAGTTGAAGAATTGAGAGCTGAACCCCCAAGTGCACCGTTAGAATGGTTTTGGGGGGGTTGTCCTCTTATGCTGATGGAGTGAGACAATTTGTGTAGAAGTATAGCTCCTAGCTCGTCCTTTTTTTCTGCTCCTCCGTCTCCATCAGAGTGGATAGTGCTGATGGATTGATGGATTTCAACACGTATGCTTCGTGAAGTTGCCAAGCCTGTGACGTTAAACAGGAAAACCAGAATGCTGAACGGTCTCGTCAATCATTCAAGAAGTTTTCTGAATATGCTTATATAATTTTACACAATGACTAAATTGAGCTGACAACCACAAAGAAAAAAAAGTGCTGCTTGCATTTTGATTGGGTCAACACATGTAACAATTACTCCTTTCACAAAACTACCAGTGCAGCAAACGCTTTATTGGGTCGAAGAAATATCTCCCTTTTTCTGCTAAGATGTTTTTTCTGTGTCAATTATTTCTGTTATTGTAGCAAACAGGAAGCTTATTAGATCTCGACCACTTAAATAATGTTACACAGTAGCAGTGTTGATTTTGACAGCAAATTTTGATTTAGTTTTAGTCATAGCCTTTTCAATAAAATTCAATTTAGTTTTAGTCATATTTTGGTCACCTGAAATGTTTTAGTTTTTCTCTAGTTTCGTCGACTAAATATCATAAGCTTATAGTCGACTAAATCTACAGTTGATTTAGTCGACTAAAATGTATTTTGGCGGTGCCTTGATGGTGTCATAATGGCTGATTTTACACTTTGTTGCATGCTGAAAATAGCAGATTTACAAGCTCACAACGTGTTACAGCGCGACACATTGTGAGCTTGTAGATCGAGCACAACCAAACATAAAATGACTTGTCTTTTAGTTCTACTGGATCTCTTCTCCACTAGTCCCTCACTAACATTTTAGTTTAGTTTTTATTTGTTGACGAAATTGTCAATGTATTTAGTCTTAGTTTTAGTAATAGCTTAGTTTTTTATTTAGTTTTCGTCAGTGAAAAAGGTAGTCGACGGAAAATGTTCGTCATAGTTTTAGTCAACGAAATCAACACTGCACAGTAGAGTCAGTGCTGACTTTTGGCATAAAATTGTCATAACATTTATGGGGGGTGGGGGGGGTGGTAAATAAATAAACATAAAAAGATGAAAGATGAAGATACATTCTGCCCGACAGCGACGATACGTTGCATGATTCACGTACGTGCACTGAGGCTTGGGGGTAAATATACATTTCTAAATCCACACACATGCTTACATAGGCAAATGTTCCCCCCGTTTTTAAATGCCCCGAGAGACAGATCTGTCGGCTCATAATGCAGAATTCATGGGATAGAAACATGGTGACTAAAACATTCCCCACGGTCCAATGTGATCCTATTTCCATGCTATCAACTGTTACTGTAGCTACAGTAGCAGACTATGCCTTAACCCATTAAGACCTGGAACGCATTTTTGTCACTTTAGATTTCTTTAGCTATTCAAAAATATCAGATATACAAGCTCATAGCGCGGCACCGAGTGCCGCGCTATGAGCTTGTATATCTGATATTTTTGAAAAATCGTGGAAAAATATTCTTTATATTTTTTTCAAGAAACTGTTAGGATTTAGAAAACATTTTTAGAATTGGCCTTAATGGGTTAATATGAGGAAGGCGAAGCTTCATAATGTGACTGATTATTACCAGTGGCTGACAAAGTACTCAGACCGAAGTGGATACTCCTGTCAAATGTTAGTCTAAGTACATGTGAACGGTGCTCTGTCATATCGTTGTACTTGCAGTTCAAGTGTTGGAGTACTTGCTAAAAATCCAAATCCAGTAAAGTACAGACTCTGCAAAAAAAATGTTCAGCACAGTACTTAACTAAATGTACTTTGTTATGCTGCATTCACATAGGCAGGTACAAAGATACACAGCATATTTGTCGCTCCGTCGCTTTGTATCTGTGTTGCTCAACATTGACATTGACGTCATCAAGCGTGCGTCCGCCGTCGGAGCTACAGCTGTAGATTTGTATTTTTTGTATCGAGAAGTTGAACCCAGCTCAACTTGAATTTGAAGCTTTGTATTGTCGTATATGATGAGGCAGTAAACTACGTGTTACCAGGCTGGTTGGTTGTAATAATGTAGAGGAGAGAAGAGAAGACGTCAGGTTTCCATGTTTCCAACTCATTCATTTATTCAGCATCAACAGCATCATAGCAACAGCAGAAGGAGCCAGGGGCAGAAGCCCCTGTCTACCCCCCAGCAGCCTCACGTCTTGTGTGACTGTACTAAACTGCTCAAAAAAATAAAGGGAACACTTTGATCCCTTAATTCTTTTGAGTTTTTCCATGAACTGTGTACATAATGCTAACGAAAACTGCTCAAAAGAATTAAGGGATCAAAGTGTTCCCTTTATTTTTTTGAGCAGTGTAGTTAACTTCACTTTTCAGTCCACTTTTTATGCACTGTAGCTCACATTGTAATACAGACAAATGGGGTGGGTGAGGGTCATTGAGAGCCCCCAGCTGTTGATCAATGAGATCTTTGAACATTGGCAAAAAAGTCTCTCTATCTGCTCCCTCTGCTCGAGGTGTGAGCAGGATGATAAGACAAAGGCATGTAAATGTACTTCACAGTTATGCAGAGTGTCCTTGATTAGCCGACGTCAGGCTGTGTCTGAGTCAACACAAACTATGAGTCTTACTTTAGCTTTTAGTATATTTGTTCTAATAATAATCTGTTTTTACTTGCATACTGTCATATATAATATAGCAAATAAGGGCTAATATACGACAGTATCTTTGTATCTTTTGTAGCGGCTACAAACGTCGGATGTTGCTTTGTATCTTCATGTCACTGGCTTCCATTGAAATTGAATGGTATGTATCTTTTGTATCTGCCCATGTGAACGCAGCATTACTGTCCACCACTGCTGATTACAGTTGCTTTCTACTGTATTCCCTCCTGGTTAGTGATAACGTGGCAGTGGGGCTTGCTCCCCCGACCCCCTCTGGGCAGGTTCACAGACCACGATGGCACCACAGGGTCACGGTCAGAGCCATGCAGTTCACGTTTCACTGGGAAGATATTTTCACATCGGCCGCCACATCTCCAAAGCACATTATGGCTGCTGAACAACACCACATCCTCCTTTGAGAGACCTGTATCTATAGCCTGTATCGCAGTACCTTCCGCGTGCGTCACAGAAGGGGACGTTCGGTAGGCCTCTGCTTGGCCTACCGAACGTCCCCTTCTGTGACGCACGCGGAAACTTCCCGAGGAAGGGCGGAAGCTGTTGCGCCCGAGATACAGACGCCTCCCTTTTCCTATACAGGCGTCTTCCTTTATATGTCTATGCTCCTCCTCCTCCTCCCTCTCCCAGTGCATTCTGGGACCCTCCTCCTTACAACTAAGGTTTAAGATGAGTTGTTTGTGTAGAGGTTTAAATTGTCCACTGGAAGCAGACATGTGGCTTACCCGTTCGCTCACTTTAATATTTCCCATTTCTTCTTTACTAAAATAATATAGCCTGGCATGACCAGACTATTATCACTGCGTAGATATAAGGGCAGTTTATTTTTTTTGCAATGGCAGATTTGTCTGGAACCAGGCTAAAAAGAATTAACTCCAGGCGGTTGTAAAAAAAAGTATTTGAAGTTTTACTTCTCAAAACACAAAAACGAAAAAGTGTGAAATGAGACGGTAAAAAAACGGTACACTTCCAAATTCCAAACTGTCTGACACTGACTGACTCTCTAGTCACACTGATGACAGCAGCTGTGTCTAATCATCAACATGCACCTCTTTTTAATTAACAGTGATTATCAAAGGTACATGTTCTATGTGGTAAAAAAATAAAAATAAATAAAACAAATGTTAAAAGCCAGAACACAATAAAATTATCTTAACACAGTCATGCTTTCAATAAACCAAAACTCTTAAAAAAAAAAAAAAAAACATTGCGAGGCTATAGCAATATTTTCATATACTTATTTCTATTAGAGCTAGGTTTAGGGATAACTTCACTAACACAAGTATATTGTCAATACTTGTACATAAATATACAATGTAACAAACATATGAATTTAGCAGTTGTTTATGTTTTATACCATTTTTATTCAATACTCATGAATTATGAAATATCAATATGAAATGTTTTCTCTGTGGTTTGGCTTCCACAGTTTGCTTTTTTAACCATTTATATACTTATTTGACTAGGGTCCCCCAAGGCTCTATACATGCGCCCGCTCCTTTCCCCCCCCTCTACATCAAAACCCTTTCCTGAAAATAGATGATCTACAAGCTCATATAACGCATTGCGGTATGTTGTGACGCATTGTGTGATCGTAGATACCGTTTTCACTGAATATTCTCCCCAGAGAACACACCAACACTATAGGGTTGGTGTGTTGACTACGTGTGTAGAATGTAATGAAGGAGACTGTGTAAATGACAGTCACACCGTATGTGGTGGGATTTTCGGTTACTTCCATCTGTTCCGCATATTGTATCAGTTGCATCTGTGAAATTAAAACTCTGTGTTTCACCCTGGTGTGCTGCCACTGTGGTGACAAACTTTTTTTATACACCAGGCTACTATACTGTCTGTAAGTGCTCTGATGAATATGTGAATATGTGAGCTAAAGTCTTACATTTTTATCTTTTGGAATGGTCGCTACTCCCACTCAGCTGGTGGGCCCAGTGGTGGAAAAAGACCTCAAAATGTTTTACTTAAGTAAAAGTATCAATACTGCAATGTTAGAAGTACTCTGTTACAAGTAAAAGTCCGGAATTCAAAATTTACTGGCGTATAAGTACAAAAGTATTGGTATCAAAATGTACTTAAAGTATGAAAAGTAAAAGTACTGAAATGTTTGAAAATAGCCGATCTTGTAGATCGGCTATTTTCAAATAGCCTATGTATAAAATAGGGCTAAAGTGTTTAATGTATGTTTTATAATGTAATAATTTATATCTGCAAAGTAACTAATAACTAAAGTTTTCAAATAATTCTAGTGGAGTAAAAGTATAATATTTGCCTCTGAGATGTAGTGGAGTGGAAGTAAAAATATAGTCAATTGGAAATAATCCAGTAAAGTAAAAAATACCTCATTATTGTACTTAGTGACTTTACACCACTGCTGGTGTCTTTTTATACTAAGTGTCTACTGTAGCTGAGGATGCCCTACTCTACATTTCAATGACAGAATGCTACAGTATATCAGGAGGTTGTTATATTATATTATAAATCTGCCTCTGGTAAGGCTGAGTTGAGAACTTAATGGCACTCCCATACATTGCATATATGTTGTAATATTATGACATTTTGTGTCATAGTAGTGTTCATCTGCACCTCTTGGTGCCCCTCCCTTTTACTTTTTATTCTGACAATAAAAATGAAACATTCTTATTTACTACAGTACGCTGCACGGCAATGTTATTTCTATTAATCCGTTAAGACCGGGAACGCATCTGTGTCATTTTAAGATTTCTTTGGTTATTCAAAAATAGCAGATATGCAAGCTCATAGCTTGTATATCTGCTATTTTTGTGCTCGTAAAAAATAGAAGATATACGAGCTTGTAGATCTGTTTTTTGGGGGGATAAATCGCGGTCATTTTTTGCAAATCTTTAAATATATATATATTTTTAAGCAAACATTTGTAACTGAAATCTTTGCTTCTGGGGATTCTACAAATGTCTTCTAAATCCTAATTAAAAACAAAAAACATTTATGTTGCTATATATATCAGTGGTTCTCAAACATTTTCATGTCAAGGACCACCCAAAATGATATGTATTTGGCCGTGGACCCCCATCTCAAAATATTTTGTTCCAGGGACCCCCCCAGAAGTTGTAACATGAGTTAAAAATCTTCGCTTTAAAAAAATATATATATTCAAAGATTTAACAACATTTTCACGATTTTCCAAAAAATAGCAGATCTACAAGCTCATAGCGCGGCACTCGGTGCCGCGCTATGAGCTTGTAGATCTGCTATTTTTGAATAGCCAAAAGAGATCTAAAATGACACAGATGCGTTCCTGCTGGTCTTAAAGGGTTAAGTCCCTTTCTGCTTCAAAGAACATCCGTGAAAATCATGTCAAAAAGGGGCTGCTGCTGTTCATTACAGTTTTATTAATACTTGTGGGGGGAGCGCGCACAGTATGTGGAAAAAACAATAATGTCTACCAGTGCTTTGGTCTGTTTATTTGGTCTGGATGTGTGTGTGTGATTCTGCTCTGATCGAGTGAGCAATATTGGATTTCAAAGATTAAAAACACAAGCAATTCTGCATACGACCTCAGAACGGCTTTCTTAAATCTAGCGTGAAATAAAAAAAATATTTGTGCTCCAGTTGCATATCTTCTGATGCAGTGGGTCACCCTGTGCCACCTTCAAACCATTAACGTGTTCAATCCGGGAACGCATCTGTGTCATTTTAGATTTCTTTGGCTATTCAAAAATAGCAGATATACAAGCTCGAGAATCTGCTATTTAAAAAAAAAAAAAATCGTGAAAATCGGTGCAAATCTTTGAGTACATATATTTTTTCAAACAACATGTTTAACTAAAATCTTTGCTTCTGAAACTAAATATTTTGAGATAGAGGGGTCCGCGGCCAAATACTGGGGATACTTGACAGTTTGAGAACCAATGATATATAGCAACATACGTTTAAAAAAAAAACAGATTTAGGAGACATTTGTAGAGTTACAAATGTTTGCTTTAAAAATAATATATATTCAGAAGATTTGCACACATTTTCATGATTTTTCAAAAATAGCAGATCTACAAACACTCGGTGCCGCTCTATGAGCTTGTAGATCTGCTATTTTTGAATAGCCAAAGAAAACTTAAAATGACACAGAAGCGTTCCCGGTCTTAATGGGTTAATCAGTCACAACGACTGTAATGTTATGTCACTGAGTGTTCAATCATTTAAAAGGTTTTGCGCTCACATTAGCGAAGAGAAATGATGCAAACTCATACCTGCAGAGGTAGGCTATAAGAATTAATTGAATTCACACTTGACACCAAAAAGCACTACGCTGTGTGGCTCAGGTCTCATACAATTATACTCAACTCGTCCAGGGGAAAGGATTAAAGCACAGCCATTTAACATGGTTTTAAAGACTTAAGTGTATGTGCAGCACATCTGCCTTCCTGTGAGACCCCGGTCTGTAAGCTTGCTTCTGTTGCTCCAGTTTATTGGGTTGATCCTTCAACACACCTACAGTACAGCTGCAGATACATGTGCTCACGTGCACGTGTGTGTGCGCGCGCGCGCGCGCGCGCACACACACACACACACACACACACACACACACACACACACACACACACACACACACACACACACACACACACACACACACACACACACACACACACACACACAGTGGTGTAAAGTAACTAAAAATACTTAAGTACTGTACTACAATTATTTGTAAACTTAGTTACTAGTTAATAGTTACTTTGCAGAAATACATGATTACGTTATGAAACATACATTAACCACTTAGGCCTTATTCTATAACAAGGCTATTTGAAAATAGCCGATCTACAAGCTCACAACGCGCCGCGTTGTGAGCTTGTAGATCGGCTATTTTCAAACATTTTAGTACTTTTGCTTTTGGTACTTTAAGTACATTATGATACCAATACTTTTGTACTTTTACTCCAGTGATTTTTTTGAATTCCGGACTTTTAGTTGTAACAGAGTACTTCTACATTGCAGTATTGATACTTTTACTTAAGTAAAACATTTGAGTACTTTTTTCCACCACTGCCTACAGTACCGCTCCCCCCCCCCCCCCCCCCCCACACACACACTTTTTCTTACTTGTCACTCACCTGCCATACTGAGTTCCCTATTGGTTCCAGCTCGCCAGTTGGTGGTCTTGGAGACGTTTCCATAGTAACACGGCGAGGTGGTGCAACACAATACAAGTTGTGAATCTCTTCCTCTGATCATCGTAGATTTTGATGGAGCCAATTAAGGCCAAAAAGAAACTTTGCCTGGAGCGGTGCAGACGGGGCAATGCCACCTCTCGTGTCATCTTGTTTTGGGGGAGCTCCATTATCCGTCTGGTGTCAAAGCTGTTGGGGAAACTTTTATCTGGGTGCCGAAAATGTCTGGTACAATCGTCGTCGAAATGTAGACAGAGCTGTGATGTTGTTGTGTAGTGATGAAATTCGACAATGCCGATTGGTGAAGAGTCTCGTTGTGCCTTTTATTTAAAAATGATATAATAAAATAAAACTAGAACAAAGTGCACCTCGGAGCACAGGTCTCCGCCAGGTCAGGTACGTTATTGAGGCCTCCTGGTGGCGCTATAACAGGCCAATGTGAAAAGGGTGGCATTTCTTCCTCGGCCTAGTGGGAATGTGCGTGTGAAATTTCACGGAAATCGCAAGCTGCGTTCATGATTTGAGACATTGTGTTGAAAACGGACCAATCCTGCAACCTTTGGAAGCCAACCTTAGCCAATGAGGATGGAATATGGAAACTCTGACAGATCCGTGTTGATCACATGACTATAGAGATACTATGTACCGATTTGCATGACGTTTGGATAAAATCTGTAGGAGTAAATGGGTTTTGCACAAATCGGCCTCCTGGTGGCGCTATAACAGGCCCATGTGAAAAATGTGGGGCAGAGGTTATGAATTGGCATCCAGGGAGTGTGTGTGCACAGTTTCGCAGCGACCGGGCCAACGGACGGACGGACGGACAGGGGGTAAAACATTCTCTCACCATGCCTTTTGGCCTGGCGGAGACAATAATCCGCACATCAGCATAGGAAGAAGACGTTTTTTTATTTTATTTTATTATACGTCAGATCCCTACCTACGCACCTGTCCCTGAGCTGATGAGGTGTGCATGAGACATTGCTTCTCATTTTAAAATGATATGAAAAAACTTTGAGTGATCATTTCTATCCAATGAATGTGTGTTCACACTGACTGTTAATGGCTCTTTGGAAGATATGTCAGACCCTCTCATCGAGGATTGTGATAGATGTAGGTCTATTCAATTCTGTTCAATTAGCCATGTCGTGGCACATCAGTCCTGGCCTCACTTCACTGGCTCCCTGTCAATTTTAGAATTAATTTTAAGGTCCTTTTATTTCCTTTTTTAATATATTTTTTGATCCCATGATTTTGTAACCCTTTTTCACCCGGTGCCAATTTTCTAAGTGATCCTGGGCACTACACTCCCCCCGCCAGCCTACGGAGCCCAGAGCCGAGCTCATGCCTCCTTCAATGCATGAGAGCCAACTGACCTTCTTGTCACCTGACAGGGGGGAGTTTCCCTGGTTAGACGTAGTGCGTGGAAGGAACACGTTATTCCAACCAGTTCCCTTCCCCTCCATCAGGCGCCCCGGCTGTCATGGGGGAGGTGGGATGATCGCACCACAACTCGGGTCCGCGGCCGTGTATGCGCGGACACGCACGTGCGCATGCACGTTGGGGAGGCACGTGTCAGAATGTACATTATTTGTGTTTGTGCGACGGCCGTGTGTGTGTGTGTTCGCGACGGGGGGGGGGGGGGGGGGGGCTCTGGCCTCATGAGGATGTACCGCGTTGTGTGTGTGTGTGTGTGTGCGCGTGTGCGTGTGTGTGCGCGCTCGCGCGTGTGTGTGTTGGTGATGGGGGACGGCTCCGGCTGTTAGATCTGTATATGTGCGGGTGTTTGTCTGTGTTCTGTGCGTCCACGAAGCTGCGACGGGATGTGCGTGTGTGTTGTACACAGTACAGAGTACAAACTCACTATCCATCCCTGATAAACTGTCTGTTCACAGCGCATAAGCCAAACTGCAGACTTTGGGTGCTCATATCCCCCTACGGGTATGGTCTAGTGTACTGTAATTGTCTGTGCGCCAAAAAATGTGCTTTATAAATAAAGTTTGATTTGATTACTGACATGGTGAAAACATTTTAATTCTGCTGCATTCATACCATATGGGAATTACAGGTTGAACGACTTGTAACAACCTCAACTTCCTCAGCTCAATCCATTTCACACCAAGATGGAGATTTGCCGTACACTTTTGGTTGTTATTTACCATTACCATATGTCTGTTTACATTCTACTAAGACACAGCAGAACAACATAAGCGAGTACGGTATAGAAACATCAATTAAAATCGGAATGCAAAGCCACCCACGGCATGCATGAGTAGATTTTAATTGTTCCATGGTGTGAGTGGTAGTCCTATGATTAAGCTGGAAGCTTGTAGTAACCATTTCTTCGCATATGATGTGAACGCATCATTAGCTCGACACCGGACTGATATTGCGGTAGTAATAAATCAGGATGGACCTATCCGGGCGGAACGGGAACTGCTGTTTCCAAGTGAAACATTAGCAGAAGCTCACTGACACCGAAAAGTAGCTAACACCTGTAGCTACGTTTACCTCTGCAATTTGTTGTATTAATTAAAAGTAACCTGGAAAAAAAACGTTGACGTTCCAGCTTCCACAGTCATCAGCTCGATATTGCACGTACTGTAATGATCGTAAGGCTGTTTTGCAAATATTTTCTGGTATACAGGTAGAATTGAATTCCAAGTGCACACATGGGGCAAGTGCAATGTATGGGAGTGCCAGTTTGTTCTCAACTCAGCCTCGCCAGAGGCAGATTTTGATTTCTTCCGTTAACCCGTTCAATCCAGGGTGTAATTTTTAAGATTTATTTGGCTATTCAAAAATAGCAGATATACAAGCTCATAGCGCGGCACCGAGTGCCGCGCTATGAGCTTGTAGATCTGCTATTTTTGAAAAAGAAATCGGGAAAATGTGTGCAAATCTTTGAATATATATGTACATTTTTAACTCAAATCTTTGCTTCTGGGGGTCCCTGGAACAAAATAATTTGAGATGGGGGTCTGGGGCCAAATACATAACATTTTGGGTGGTCCTTGACATAAAAAGTTTGAGAAACACTGATATATACAGTAGCTAAGCAAGTTTTTAAAAAAAACTGCTAGGATTTAGAAGTCATTTGTAGAATCCCCAGAAGCAAAGATTTGAGGTAAAAATGTTCGCTTTAAGAATATATATATATATTCAAAGATGTGCACACATTTTCACGATTTCCCCCCCAAAAAATCAGATCTACAAGTGCCGCGCTATGACCCAGTATATCTGCTATTTTTGAATAGCCAAAGAAATCTGAAATGACACGGACGCATTCCCGGATTGACTGGGTTAAGACCATTGGTGTTTGCTAAATTGCTGCTGGGGCTGAAAACATGAGTCCTGTGAGACCGCGTCAGAAGCTGCACCTGGCTGCACACTGAGGCTGAATAATGCACTCAGGCCACAAGGACACCTGCTATACCCCATACATCTGTGACCTAACGCACGCACGTGCACACACGCACACGCATATAAACACACACACACAAAAACATGCTGAAATGGTTGGTGAAAACCCTTCACATTTGATTTTATACGCAAAACCATGCACACACAAACATGCACCTAGGCACGCACGCACGCGCGCGCGCACACACGCACACACACAGGACAGTAGTTTGGGGGTCAAAATGCAAATATTCTGTTAAGAGAGGTATGTGAGATACAGATCTCTCTTCTCTTTATGTGTTTTTTAATCTTATGGATGGGGACTTGATTCGGAATTCATATAGAACCCACGCTACTCAAATTCTGCTGCCATTCTCCTGAGAGGTCGATGACAGAGGGAATGAGCTCAGCTCTTCAATAGTCATCAATATCTCCATGGTAATATCTCCAATAATATGGGTGCCGGAAGTAGGAAGTTGAACCACTATACCACTATATATATACAGTATATTTACATGCAGTATTATTTCTTGTCTTCTTTTTTTTTACTCAATCAGCAATAAATGCATACAATTTCAACTGCAACAAAAAAAAGAAGAAGAAGAAAACAAGATTCCCAAAGCGTATCTTCTTTTCAATTATTGATAGTTCTTGGAGTTCTGCAGTCATCAGTCGGTTATTACACTTAAAGCTAAGGATGAAACACATGATGTACAAAGCTCGCTTTATGCCTTTTCTATCCTGACAACTTGAAAGCAATTATACATCTGCTGAGGGAATGGAGAGCAGAACAGAAAAAGCTGCCTTCAACTTCTAACGGGTATACAGTCGTATATACAGCATGCAAGCAGTATTTTTAACCCGTTAAGACCCGGAACGCATCTGTGTCACTTTTTGATTTGAGCTAAAAAAGCATTATTTTACACTTTGGCTATTCAAAAATAGCAGATATACAAGCTCATAGCGCGGCACCGAGTGCCGCGCTACGAGCTTGTACATCTGCTATTTTTGAGAAATCGTGAAAATATGTGCAAATCTTGGAATACATATTGTTTTAAAGCGAACATTTTTAACTCAAATCTTTGCTTCTGGGGGTCCCTGGAACTAAACATTTTGAGATGCGGCCAAATACAGTTTGAGAACCACTGATATACTAGAAACATACGTTTTTCAGAAAATTGTGGGGATTTAGAAGACATTTGTAGAATCGGCTTCAGGTCTCAATGGGTTAAAGAGCTAAGAGCTGGAGAAATGGAGGCAGAACAAGAGGGAGAACAAGGAAGCGCATGAGTGCGACAGAGATGGCAGAAGGGACAGAAGGAGAGAGAGAGAGAGAGAGAGTGAGTGGAAGAGTATTGTGCTGTGCCAGTTTTTTGCATATTTCCTCGCTTGAGTATGTTCTGGAGTCCTGTAGTGGAGCACCAGCGCCGCTCACTTTATCAATACTGGATGAGGGATGTCTCTCCAAAGTGTGGAAGCTGTCAGGGCATGGAGCCTCGACATACCTCATCCTCTCATTGCCCTGCTTGCTGCCTCCGTCGTTGCCCAGGGACACTACAGCACACATACTCTTAGACTGCACCACGACTCTCGCTCTTATCACACACCGCGATTAACTTGACACTCCATGACATGTTAAGATGGCGTTGATGTCGGGCAGAAACCTTGTATCTACGTATTTCAACTCTTGTTTTTTTTCGTAAATGAATGCTCAAATTCATCATACGTCATCAAAATATAAGTAGTGAAAATATCATTATTTTAACCCATTAATTAAGACCGGGAACGCATCTGTGTAACCACTTTATCCATGTGTTATTCTTTGGCTATTAAAAAATAGCAGATATACAAGCTCATAGCGCGGCACCGAGTGCCGCGCTATGAGCTTGTATATCTGCTATTTTGGAAAAATCTTGAACATTTGTGCAAATGTTTGAATATGTATATTTTTAAAGGGACAATGTTTTACTCAAATCTTTGCTTCTGGGGGTCCCTGGAACAAAACAGTTTGAGATGGGGGTCGGCGGCCAAAATAATCTTTTTGGGGGGTCCTTGACATGAAAAAAGTTCATGCACCACTGATATAGCAACATACGTCTTTCAGAAAACTGTTAGGATTTAGAAGGCATTTGTAGAATCCCCCCAGAAGCAAAGATTTGAGTTACAAATGTTCGCTTTAAAAATATATATATATATATATTCAAAGATGTGCAAAAACTAAAATCGCGATTTCCAGGGAAAGGAACGTTTTTTTTCTTATAGACATACAAGGTTTCCACCAAGCACTCTAGCGTCTCCTTGCCCTGAACAACAGGCTTTGGGAGAGACGGCACAACAGCGTCTTTGTTCAATTAGAGACAGGTTAGACGCTGTGCCTTTGTGTGCGAGATCTTGCCTCGCCGGTCATAAGATTTTGATTACAAACATTCATCACCATGATGTGCATATTGAATATTGAAACGAGCCAGTGAGCACATAAATGGAACAATACTGCCTCCGGGAAAAAAAAAAAGAAAAGAAAGGCCTGTGGGGCAGCAGCGAGGCTGCATTTTGCATTCTATCAACGGCAAACAAAGCAGTGTTTTTTGGAGCTATCACTTACAATCCCATAGCATTCAATTTCATCCCAGTGTTAACCCGTAAAGACCGGGGAAGCTTCTGTGTCACTTTGAGATTTCTATGAGCTATTCAAAAATAGCAGATCTACAAGCTCATATGAGCTTGTATATCTGCTATTTTCTTTTGAAAAATCGTGAAAAAATTTGCGAAATGTATGTATATTTTTAAAGCGAACATTTGTACCTCAAATCTTTGCTTCTGGGGGTTTCTTTTTTTTTTAAACTTATGTTGCTATAATAGCAGTGGTTCTCAAACTTTTTCATGTCAAGGACCCCCAAAATGATATGTATTTGGCTGCGGACCCCCATCTCAAAATATGTTGTTCCAGGGACCCCCAAAGGCAAAGATTTGAGTTTCAAATGTTCGCTTTAAAAATATATGTATTCAAAGATTTGCACACATTTTAACGATTTTTCAAAAAATAGCAGATCTACAAGCTCATAGCGTGGCACTCGGTGCCACGCTATGAGCTTGTATATCTGCTATTTTTTAAATTACACGGATGCATTCCTGGTCTATATGGGTTAAGGGTGGAAAGTAAACAATCGGAGAGACGAATAAAGCCATTCCACTGAAGGTGCAGAGGTCCCAGTGGACAGGCTTGATCTGGTTCGGCTGAGCCGGTACGTTACTTCGGCTCAACCAACGTATGTCTCTGAATACTAGGGAAAGACAGACGCGTGTCTGTGTGTGCGCGTGTGGATGTGCATACAGTATACCTGCATGAAAGTATGCCCAATATATACATGCAGTGGTGGACGAAGTAGGCTATACTCACATATTTTACTTACAGTAAGTAAAAGTAGCAATACCACAGTGTAGAAATACTCTGTTACAAGTAAAAGGCCTGTGTTCAGAATGTTACTTGAGTAAAAGTACAAAAGTATTGGCATCAAAATATACTTAAAGTACCAAAAGTAAAAGTACTAAAGTGTTTGAAAATAGCAGATCTACAATCTCACAACGCGTCGCCATGCGACGCGTTGTGAGCTTGTAGATCTGCTATTTTCAAATATACAATAGGGCTAAAAGGGTTAATGTATGTTTTATAATATAATAATTTATATCTGCAAAGCAACTAGTAACTAAAGTGTTCAAATAATTGTAGTGGAGTTAAAGTACAATATTTGCCTCTGAGATGTAGTGGAGTAGAAGTAAAAGTACTGAAAATTGAAAATACTCCAGTAAAGTAAAAAATACCTCAAAATTGTACTTAAATACAGTACTTGAGTAAATGTACTTAACACCACTGTACACATCTCTCATGTATGTTGCTATTTGAAACACCTCAAGATCCACATGCAGCATGTACCTTTTTGCATGAAACCTTGAATCAAGTTCAAACCCATTTACTTAAAAGCTTTAATTGTACTGGGGCTTCTCTGATTTGTCCCTGCTCGCCTGCATTGTCACTGGTAGATTGCTGGTTTATTCTACAAAAGAAGAGAGGTAGTAGGCGTATTTTAGCTGCCAGCATCCATCCATTTTAGGCTATAATTATCAGGAATGGCCACCGTGGTTCGGTTGGGTGGGCTACGAGAATGGAACCACCTTGACGATTAAACCATTAAGAACGGGAAAGCATCATCATCTTTTAACCATTATACTTTGGCTATTCAAAAATAGCAGATATACAAGCTCATAGCGCGGCACCGAGTGCCGCTCTATGAGCTTGTAGATCTGCTATTTTTGAAAAATCATGAGCATTTGTGCAAATCTTTGAATATATTTTCTAAAGTGAAAATGTTTAACTCAAATCTTTGCTTCTGGGGGGTTCTACAAATCTACAAAAACAGTTTTTTGAAAAAACTTAATCATTTGTCTCATGCCAAGGACCCCCAAAATGATATGTATTTGTATCGCAAAATATGTTGTTCCAGGGACCCCCCAGAAGCAAAGATTTGAGTAAAAAATGTTCGCTTTAAAAGATATATATATTCAAAGATTTGCACAAATTTTCACTATTTTTGAATAGCCAAAAGTAATAAAATAATGGTTAAAAAGTGGTTACACAGATGCGTGCCCGGTCTCAATGGGTTAATGATCAATGAGGCTAGGTGGATGTGTGTGTGTGTGTGTGAGTCCTGTTGGAGGAGGACATTTTTGTATGGACGCTATAGTGCCAGAGGCTGTCATTTTCCTGCTTTCATCCCCTAGGAAGAGGAGAGGAGAGGTATGTGAACTTTAGGAGGGAGAGACTATAGTGAGTGGGGGGGTAGACGGGTGGAGAGAGAGAGAGAGAGAAAGAAGTGAAACAGGGTGGGCTAAAAAAGAGGGCTGGAAACAACCAGAGGCGCAGAAAATCCTTGCTTCTATTCCTGAACACAATGGGCCCGGCTGGGCTGACGTTTGAGTGAGCACAGGCCAAAACCAACATGGCAACACGCAATTAACCCGTTAAGGCCGGCGAACGCATCTGACGTGTGTCATTTTTTTAAGATTTCTTTGGGCTATTCAAAAAAATAGCAGATCTACAAGCTCATAGCGCGGCACCGAGTGCCGCGCTATGAGCTTGTAGATCTGCTATTTTTGAAAAATCGTGAAAATTTGTGCATATCTTTGAATATATATATGTTTTTAAAGGAAACATTTTTAACTCTGTTACAACTTCTAGGGGGTCCCTGGAACAACATATTTTGAGATGGAGGTCCACGGCCAAATACATATATATATTTTTGAGAACCACTATTATTATATCAACATAAGTTTTTTCAAAAAACTGATTTAGAAGACATTTCCCCCAGAGTGCGACAGTAGAATCCCCAGAAGCAAAGATACAAATATTCGCTTTTAAAAAATATATATTTTCAAAGACCCACGATTTCCCCCCCAAAATTGCAGATCTACAAGCTCATAGCGCGGCACTCAAGCTCGTATATATGCTATTTTTGAACAGCCTAAATACATCTTAAAAATGACACACAGACGCGTTCCCGGTCTTACAGGGTTAAGGCGCTAATAAATTAGGCCACGGTTACCGCAGCGGAGTCTGTCTCGTCGCCCGCGCGGGCCCAGGCTGGGAGGAAGGAGAGCGACATATCGAGGCTATCACCGCTTCGTTGTTGGAAGCAGACTAATGGGAAGCAATTTGGGGTTCGCCCAAGATATAATTACCGTCCCCACCTTCTCCTGTTCAATGAGGCCTGGGGCCTCCGGGGAGAGGCCTATTTCTAGTCAGGTAATGGAGAGCCCCAAGCACCCGTGAGCGCGATGATCAAATTGTCTGCTTGCAATGGCTGCTTTTTCTGCTCCTCCTGATAGTCCCCAAAGACATAAGAAGCTGACCCCAGATTTTGTGCTTCCTCCTATTTTTTTTTTTATTGTTTCGTTCCATTAGCCCTTTAAGACCGGGAACTCGTCTCTGTGTCATTTTTGAGTGGTGCCAACCACTCCTACATTTGACTTTGTCCGTTTGTCCGTATGTCCGTATGTCCGTCCGTATGTTTGAGCACGGCTGATTGGTCAAGCTTCACGTGACACGTGACAATATGTTGTCACGTGTCACGTGACAACATATTGTTGCTGATTGTTGCGGATGCAACCAGTTACACTTTCAAAGGCACCACTCTCTTCACACTGGGTGTGATTTTTAGATTTCTTTGGGCTATTCAAAAATAGCAGCTCGGAGCTTGTAGATCTGCAATTTTTGAAAAACCTTGAAAATTGGAGCAAATATTTGATTTTTGATTTTTTTTTTTGCCGACATTTGCAACTCAAATCTTTGCTTCTGGGGGTCCCTGGAACTAACTATTTTACAAATGTTCCCTTTAAAAAAATATATATTCCAAGATTTTCACGATTTTTCACGATTTTTCAAAAGCTTGTATATCTGCTATTTTTGAATAGCGCCAAGATATCTAAAAATGACACACAGATGCGTTCCCGGTCTTAATGGGTTAGAGCATAGCGGATTTACAACCAAAGCTCTCCCCTGGCATCGGGGCAGTGTGCTACTGGTAGTGGCAGTGCGGAGGTGGTGGGGAGAGAGTGAGTGTGTGTGTGTGTGTGTGTGTGTTTGTATTACTATACTTGTGAGGACCAAACGTTCTCACAAGTATAGTAGAATTTGAGGAATAGATGTTGCGAGGTCCATTTTCCTGGTCGTCGCAAGAAAAATGGTTGTTTTATGGTTGATTTTTTTTTTTTTTTAGAGATGCGTTTACAATTAGAAAAAGATTCAGGTTGGGGTTAATATTAGGATTAGACATTTGGAGGTTAGGTTTAGGGGGTCGGGTTGTAGATTTTTCCCATTTTATACTTATAGTTGTGTGGTGATGGCACACACCGTAAATTGGCCGATCTACATGCTCACAACGTGTCGCAGCGCGACACGTTGTGAGCTTGTAGATCTGCTATTTTTCGGCTTTGGACTTGCGGTTCAAAATGCCCCAAAGAAATCGTAAATCAATCATGAAATCAGCTTCCCAAAAATGTTGATGTCCTCACAAGTATAGTAATACAAACGTGTGTGTGTGTGTGTGTGTGTGTGTGTGTGTGTGTGTGTGTGTGTGTGTGTGTGTGTGTGTGTGTGTGTGTGTGTGTGTGTGTGTGTGTGTGTGTGTGTGTGTGTGTGTGTGTGTGTGTGTGTGTGTGTGTGTGTGTGTGTGTGTGTGATGGGGGCTGAGCTGGGCTGTGATTTATGTGTTGTCACGGTAACATGGGGCGTAATGAAGTTGTTCTCAAAAACACATGTTTGGGTGCACAGAGGCCAACCATACTGCAGGGAGAGAGACCGGAACACATGCATAACCAAGCCGTCAAAGTTAGGCCAGAAAGAGAGACAGAGAATAGAAAGAAAGCGAGAGAGAGAGAGAGATAGTACAATTACATATGATCATCCGCTGAATATGGTGGCTAATAGCTAGTGAACACGTTGCCCTGTTTTCTTTAGAACCCCTACTTTTCCCCTAGTGTATCCCTCACATTTATATATATATATATATGCATAATAATACTGTGTAACCATGGGGAAGTACAGTTTTCTGTTTCTTGCATAGAACATGTATTTTGGAATGTATGCTCTGGAGCAGTTTTTATGTATTTATTTATTTATGTATTGTCTCTAGTCTGGATGGATGGGCGAAGGCCGGAGACTATGTTTTTGTCCCCGTCCGTCCGTGTGTGTGTGTGTGTGTGTGTGTGTGTGTGTGTGTGTGTGTGCGTGCGTGTACGTCTGTGAACAGCTAATCTCCGCCATCGCTGGACCGATGGGTGTAAAACTCATGGAGGCCAAGGAAGAACCTCTGCCCCAAATCTTTCACATTGGCCTGTTATAGAGCCGATTTTTGCGAAACATATTTTTTGATATTACTCCTTTGTTTTGTGTCCAAACCTCACGCGAATCTGTACACATTACCTCTATAGTCACGTGATCAAGACATATTCGTCCCATTTTTCATATTCCATCCTGATTGGCTAAGATTGGCTTCCAAAAGTTTGCAGGAGTGGCCCGTTTTGAACCGTTTTTGCCACAAATCATAAACGCAGTGTCAGATTGCCGTGAAACTTTGCACGCACAGTCCCACTAGGCCAAGGAAGAATTGCCACCATACATTTTTTAATCGGCCTCATGGTGGCGCTATAACAGGCCGATTCACCTTTTGACCTATAGCTCTTCAGCTGTAGATCATAAAATCAAAATAAACATATTCCCTGGATTCCTTGTATCCTCAGTCTCCATATGGGCCCCGGCCATTTACGCCAGATAAAAATGTCCGCCATTTTACTTTTTCTTCAAAACACAGTTTTTGCTACTACATCCCAGTATAATATTTAATATTTATTTTGACATTTAAGTTGAGTTAAGTGATTAAATTGTAATATAGAGCCATCGGATGTATTAGACAGGTTATGAGTTATGAGGTGTCTTTCTGTTATATTGTATGTCAATGTTGTGCATTGATGTGGTGTTGTTGTTGTTGATGATGCTGGTTGAGACCCCAGGAAGAGTACTGTAGCTGCTGTAACAGTACAGTAAGCTAATAAATGAATCAAATTTCCTACAGATTTTGGCAAAACCTCACACAAATAATAGAAAATACATTTCCAGTCGAGATCAGAGGAGAGAATTCATACAGGATGCAGGATAAACAAGTGAAACTGGAAGTGATGAAACAAACTAAAGAAATGTGCAGACAGAATTGTACCTGGAACACTATAATAACATTTAAACTGATAAATGGTCTTTGTGTAGTTCTCTTTCCTTATTGGATAAAAGTACTATTCTTTCCTGGCCTGAAAACGTTTCCGTTTACTAAAGGACTGGAGAGACGAGAAACCCCCCAAATAAAAACTCATTCAGCTATCAAATTAGGCAAATGCCTCAATTGCTGTTTGATCAGTAGTGTTCTCTTCATCCACAACGATTAATATTAAATTATAGAATGTATTATATTTTTTACAACCTTTTTTTCTTACAAAAATATCACTTGTTCCACCTTTTAAAGAGAGCATAATGGATACTTTTGGATGTTGGACGTTCAAATAATGTGAAAGAAAACTACCTCTGGTAAAATAGGCATTTGGGAATTGTCACAACAAACTGCCAAAATGACAGCTGGCAAAGGGGTGGGTGAGGGGAGGGTTGTCACAGTGAGTATGAGATGCCAGCTCCTGCCATTGTGCCCTCAGCAACAAATATTATTCCATTCTAATTCACAAATTAGCATTCTACGTGTAATTTCATTCTATTCCATTTTATATAGAACAAATTGAAGCAGGGAATAAAATAAATATTCCATCATCCATAGATGAAAGGGACGCCCTTAGGCTCACTTCAAGCACAATCCAGACGAGCCCAGGATAACGTTAAAAAGCCCTTACTTTAATGTGTTAATAAAAACATTAAGAGGCCATCTTAGGACACCGACCATTTTGACCTGTGCAGGTCTTCCTGGGGACGTGACTAAAAACATACACACAGTATACTATATACTGAGTATGCAATGTATTTTATCACAATTATATAATAACCTCCCACCTCCCTCAGCTTATCCACCATGCTATGTCTTTCACCTTGGTACAGTGGTGGAAAGTAACTAAGTACATGTACTTAAGTAGGCTACTGTACTTTTTACTGTACAATTTTGAGTTACTTTTTTACTTTACTAGAGTATTTCCAATGCAATACTTTTACTTCTACTCCACTACATCTCAGAGGCAAATATTGTACTTTTACTCACTGGAAACACTCCCAAATGGCCCTTTACGGGTGTGTAACCATTTGTACACTCTCAGAGTTATGGGGGTCGTGGAAATCTGAAATTCAAAAATCTGAGAACTACTACTGTGCTACACTAAATGGAACAGAGCCTTCATTAGTATCACTGGTAACACCTGTGAAGGAAGTGATAATATGGCTGCTGTGCATATAGCCTATTGACGAATAGAAAACTCCAAAAGCCGAGCATAGGAGCTGCGAATCCCCTCCATTGACTTTGTTAAGTTTTGGACCATGACGGAGGCGCACAGTCTGAAGCGAACTGGAGCCACGGGAGGCACCACCGAGCGAGTTGCCGTGCCGAACGTTACGACGTTCGCTTGAGCCTACTCGGCGCCGTGTCCGAGTTATATACTGATAGGCACAGAATCGTAATTCATGTTGTGGGGACAGCTCTGCTTCCGGGTTGCAACACGTGTTATTTCACCGTGGGATTCGCGCCGCGGCTCCTATATGCACAGCTTTTGGGATTTTCTAGTCGTCTATTTAAGGAATTGTCAGTCTGCGTTATTTCACCGTGTTGTGTGAGATCAGGCTGTTAAGGAACACACCTGAACAGATTGCAGAAGGCTTTCAGAAGGCACTCACGTGCTGCATTTATTTGAGAGGCATGCTGTTTAGTTTGTGTTTCGTTTCCTGTGTTCCATTTTCCTGTGATCTTATTTTGATGCATTACTGTGTAATTAGTCCCTGGTTGTACTGTAGTTTGTTTTCCTAATTTAGTTCTGTTTTCCTTACTTGATAATATTTTGGATGCATACTATAGTTGTTTGTTTCCTTTGTTTATTTCCACAGCCTTAAATCATCAATTGTCACATCTGTTCAAATCATCATCACTGCCATTCCCCTCTATTGCTGCCATAATAAATACTTTAAAGACGTCCATCCGGTCCACTGATCCCAATACTCTACTGGGTATTCCAATGTCCGAGTGCTATTCCACTAACCAGCAAACAGCCTGCAATTACAACACCCCTACTCCTGGCAATGATCACATAAAATGTATGATGTATGATGCTTGTTTGCCAATCAAATGCATTGTTTTACTTAAAGGAGTAGTTCACCCAAAAACAATTACTTATTTTCTATCAATTACGCACCCCATGAAGCCTTCAATTCATGGATTTTCCCATTTTTATCGCATTCCTGAGACAATGATTTGATGACCTGCGGAGTCTCTGGTAATTGACTCAATTGAGTCTCCTACTGACCGATGACCCGGTCAGTAAGAGACTGTTTTTCTTTTTTGCCAATGGGTAATATATAGGCCATTCACAATATATAAGTATGCAAAATAACTGTTTTGAATGCTAAACATCAATGTATAGGCTCCACGTAGGCTATAGTACAGGGACAACATATTGTTTCAAATACGGCAAGTACTAGCCTACTGTATGCACAGCCGGCGACTTCCTCCACTTTATTACAACAATATTGTTTTCAATTCTAATCTACCACACATCCCGTCAGCCATTTCATTGGTTATGACAAACACTTCTCAACGTGATATTTTCCAGATGGCATAGTTTGTTATAGCAAGGTGTCAACTATCCGCTGCTCTAGCTTTAATCCATTCAATGCGGGAACGCATATTGTGTTATTTTATACTTTGGGCTATTTGGGCTATTTCAAAACAAATAGCAGATCTACAAGCTCATAGCGCGGCACCGAGTGCCGCGCTATGAGCTTGTATATCTGCTATTTGTTTTGAAAAATCGTGAAAATCTGTGCAAATCTTTGAATATTATATGTTTTTTAAAGCGAACATTTTTTAACTCAAATCTTTGCTTCTTGGGATCATACAAATGTCTTCTAAATCCTAACAGTTTTTTAGATGTTGCTATACAGTATAATATCAGTGGTTCTCAAACTTTTTTCATGTCAAGGACCCCCAAAATGATATGTATTTGTCCCCGGACCCCCCAATCTCAAAATATTTTGTTCCAGGGACCCCCAGAAGCAAAGATTTGAGTAACAAATGTATATATATATATATTCAAAGATTTGCACACATTTTCAGAATTTTCTTTCAAAAATAGCAGATCTACAAGCTCACAGCGCGGCACACCAAAGAAATCTAAAATGACACAGTTGCGTTCCCGTATTGAATGGGTTAATAACAAAAGCAAACAACATGTTACACACAGCTCTGGCATTGTTTTTCTTTAATTTAACTTATAGCATCTTGATATCTCTTTTATTGGATCCGGCGAACGATATTTCACTCAAAGAAAGCATGTCATACGGTCCCGGTAGGTTGCTCTCGGCATCAGCAATGGCTTATCGATAACCTGGATCTTAGTCTGCCCCCCCCCCCCCCGTCCCCCCCCTTACCACCTCCCCCTTTGGTAGTGTTCTGGGGGCCCCTGGGCCATCCCATATCGACCTTTTGCGGAACTGGCGTGATAACATGAGCGAATGACTTCTGCCTGCACTGAGAGATTGTCTCCATGCTCCCCATGGAAATTAACTTCAAGACCAATGTTTTTGCTCACTGTGACCGCTTTAATGGCCTTTAAATGAAGCAGTAAAAGAACCCTTTAAATCTAGTAATTGCCCGTAAAACTTTAATGTTCAAACAATGAGTCATTTGAGGTGTGCTTTTTTTGGCATTCCGCTTCGCGAAGTTCACGCCCTTAACAACCGGGGCTCCAACGGAAGCATAATGTCAGCATTGATTCGAGTGTGTAATTCGTACTGTAATGAGGAAAGTGAACAAGCAGGAGTTCTGTAAAGTAAAGTGAAAGGTGAAACACATATTTGAACAAATATAGCATACCATCCATACTGCAACATTAAAGGTAGGGTAAGTGATTTTCTTTGGTTAAAATAAGTGTTAAATAGCTCTATATTCTGATTGTACTCATTGCTATAGAGTGTTTGTTCAGTAAAAGGAGTCTCCATGTCTCTCCAGCTCTTTATAAAAAAGAAAATGCATTTTCGTTTCAGTTTCAGTTTCATTTCCAATTTTATCCAATCAGGATAGAGAACTCAATCAGGATATAGATTAAACAAGTGCAATTGGAAGTGATGACACTAAGAAATGAGCAGGCAAAATTGGAACTGGAACACTATACAAATTAAGCTTAAAAATGGGTACTTTCTCCTGATTGGCTGAGATTTTGACACCTACCGGAAAATGTATTTTCTGTTTATTAAAGAGCTGGAGAGACATGGAGACTCCTGTTACTGAACAAACACTCTATAGCAATGATTACTATCAGAATATAGTATTTTAACCTTTCAACAAAATACTTTTTGTTTTAACCCAAAAATATCACTTACCCTACCTTTAATATTATTAGCTCTTTTTGTGGTCAACTCCCACACCTTCATGCTGCCTTGACGCTAGAGGTTAACATGACGTGAAGTGCGCCTTTCTCTCTGTCTGGAAGAATGGAATCCGATGGTCCTCCCTGTTGGCCCCCGATGACAATCAGCTGCAGGCAGCCATGCCTGGGAAATACTCCCCTTCCACTGGCCCTGATCCATTCATCATCGGCTCTATAATGTCCGGAAGAAATATCCTGTTATAAGCGCCATCTTTCACTGGTGTCACAGGTTGAGTTGTCCAATTGTTTGGGGGGGGCCGTGAACTTCCCTTAATTCTTGGGGATATTCCCGGCTTACAGGGCTGGAAGTTAAGTCCATTTAACTAAAAAGACAACCTTGTCTCAGAAGCTTGGGGAATTGTTCTTTCTTCTTCCTTCTTCTGTATGCAAACGCATAATGTGCGTCATTATATTTGATTGGCTGATGATAAAACACATAATTGTCACATTAACAATCAGTCTTTGCAGATTACATTTGAATTTGACATTTGAATGACATGATCACATATCTATCAGCAGTATAGTCTGGATCCTGGGCGGGGGATTCATAAGTGGGATGGCCTTTTTAAAAAAATGACTTTCCTGGGATATTCTCTTGCTGATTCACTCTTTAAAATGTTGCCTAACGGCCGTGCACAGAGAATATGAATGAGGAGGAGCTGCTTGATTTTCTCCATTTCAAAGAAAATATTGATCTGGACAAAGTTGAATTTGCAGCGATGAAATGTCAGTACATTTCCTTGTTGCAAATTCAACTTTGAACAAAATAATTTGTAGATAACACATTTCTTTTCAGAATACTTCTGCTAGACCTTGCCAATTTCTTTTTGTAGCTACATGTAGCCAATTAGTGTTATTTCCTGTCTTTCTTTTTACTGTAACATCACTGATATAATATGCTTAGTTACCATTTTACCTTGACGATCATATGGTGATGGTTGGGTTGGCTTACATGATTTCAGTAGCTCACGTTCTGACATACGTTTAATATCTAAAACTGTAGGAGTAATATATTCTGATAACATTGTTGCTTTGTTTGCCCATGGCCAAGTGCTTGTGCATGAATGTTTATCTTATGGGGCATGTACACATGCACACATCTTCTGAGCATTCTATTTAACGCTCATGTAAGTTACTGTAATCGTCAATAAATAAAAAGAAATTGGCTCATGTAACCACAGCTGCCAAGGCACACAATAGATTCAGAATTAGTTGTGGGTGCTGCAAGTAACATAAATTAGTTATTATGTGACTGCCCGTATAGACCAATTATTTTTAACCAACATTGAGACTGGACGCACAGGTGATTGTTTCATGCAATCAATTCCCATGCGCTGGTTTCAGTACATTCAATCTCCTCTTGTGTGTTGGCTAGTGAGGCGCATCCTATAGCGAGACCTGACATAATGGGTTTCATTTGGTGCCGGCCTGCGCACGCATACTGGTTCTTATCAGTGCGACGTCTTCTATATGTTCCTTTTTCTTTTCTTTTTTTTTTAAAGATTATTTTATTTTATTTCGTTTTTTAGGTTTCTATGTTTCTCCAATATTGGTAAGAACAATTCATACATGAAATATTTGAAATAAAAAGGTAGCCTACACATTAAAATGGTTAAACACGGGCATACACAAAATAATAAATACACAAACAAAACAAAGTAAGGAGAGTGGTTGGCTTAAATCACAATCCTTGGCAACATTTACTGTATGCAATAAATACGCATACATCAAGCATGCAGAGACACAATTAAAGCACAAGAGCACACATTCTTCATTCCTAATTATTACTTTGGAGTAATCGTATGATTGAAATGTAGAAGGGCCTCTGGAGCTCTCCAATCTCCCCCAAAAACTTCACCTTTATAATAAAGTCACTTGGTGAAGTTGTTTATCAGTGGCCACCATAATATTTATGAAGGCATAAATATTTGTCTCTTATTTTAGCACTGTCTTTCCATAGGACGTACTAATGTCTCTATTTAGTGTAGCACAGTGGTTCTCACACTTTCAAATTTCAAGGGTCAAGGTCTGAGTGTACAAATTGAACCCCTTACGAGTGACACACCCGTAAGGGGCCATTTGGAACCCCCTCAAGGAGCCATGAGGGTCCCTGGACCCCACTTTGAGACCCACTGGTGTAGCAGAGTGTTTCCAGTGAGCCAACATGCACAATAATCAGCACCCTGACTCTGTTTGACCAGAATGGAACAAAAGCGTCCATTAGTATAATTGGTAACACCTGTGAAGGAAGTATGGAAGAGGCCCAATTTTTTTTACAATATGGCTGCTGTGCATATAGCCTATTCTGTTAAAGAATTGAGTGCTGCAATGACGCTGAAGTGAAGCTTGTAGCACATTCCAGGCATAAGCATGCGTTCACCCAGGAAATTGTATGAAATAATTGCATATTTTTGATAGAATAGCCCACGGCACATTATGTTCCAGTCCGCGAACAACACTGCTTGCACAAAAGATATCTCAAAATCTCATGTGGGTTCGTTTGCATGAACCTTCCTGAGTGCATCAATTATCTCCGGAGGATGAACCCTAACCATTTGAGTGACCCTGTGTCTTTAACTCTAGTGCTACCCTCAGGCTAAAATATCAACTTTGCACACAAGATATCTCATAATCAATCTAATAAGGCAGGATTGCAACACACTAGTCTAATGCCACCTAAGGACATTTCCACTTGCTTTCTGTTTCAAAGGCATTGTACTATATTTGAAATATAGTCATTTTAAAGCTTTTGCTGTTTACAATGAGCGTTAATCCTTCACTGAATACCCAGTAGCCTCTAGTGGGGCTTTTAGAGTTTTGTTAACCCATTCAATCCCGGAACGCGTCTCTGTCGTTTCAGATTTTTGCAAAAAAATGAAAATTTGTGCAAATCTTTATAAATATTTTTTGAGCAAACATTTGTAAAACATTTTGTTCCAGGGACCCCCAGAAGCAAAGATTTGCGTTACAAATATTCGCTTAAAAATATATATTTATTAAAAGATTTGCACAAATCTTCACGATTTTTCAAAAATAGCATCTATCTACAGTACAAGCTCATAGCGCGGCACTCGGTGCCGTGCTATGAGCTTGTAGATAGATGCTATTTTTGAATAGCCGAATAAATCAAAAAATGATAGAGATGCGTTCCCCGATTGAATGGCTTAAGTTATACGAAACATCATTTTAAAATTAGACCTGATTGTTTATTCACATGCAAATCCAGTCGGAACACCCAGCATTTCCTCAGCTTCTTGTTTGTATTTCTACTTCTGTCTGTTTCTCTGCATGTATGAATCCACAGGCAGCAAGCAGGCAGAGCTGGGCTCTACAGAGACAGATTGAGGTGTTGACACCTTGATTGGCTGGCAGCCTTTTGGCCTTGCCCTGCTCTGCTACACCGCAGTGAGCGCTGTGTGTGTGTGAGCAAGGCTTTCTCTGTGTTGTGACAGTGAGTGAAGATAGCTCAGAACAGTTCAAGCAGGCATATCAACCTGGGGCAACGCCTCTGTGCATGAGTACACTAAAGCTTTGTTGGTACAGAGAGACGTATACCTGTAGAATCCAAATATTGTGTGTAGGAAAACATTACGGAACTAGGTAAAGCACAGCTGGATCATGAACTAGGCTACCTCAACATTTATGATTTCGCTAACCCTCCACCATACGCATGCATGCAAGCAAGCATGAAAAAAAACGCACAGCGCGCGCACACACACGCACGCACGCACGCACGCACACGCACACGCACACGCACACGCACACACACACACACACCTTTACTGTATTAAAATATGTTCAGATTTACAATTGAACAAAGAGTTATTACAGGCTGATTTATGAGTCTAAACAATTACCTCTGAGCCTAAGTTGAAATATACAGGTTTTATCTTTTTGCCAAAGGGCATTATGAAAATGCACTTATATGTGAGTAATACTCACATACGTGCATTGTCATATTGCCCTTAGTGAACCTTGTATTTGCCATTGATTAAACCTGCCCTTTAATTTGCTGTGTCTAAACTAAATTCAACTTTATGTTCATTATGTAGTTGGTCCTTACAAATGGTCAATATAAGATGGCACAATTTCCATCTAGAGAGAGTGAGTACAGAAATGGTGCCATCGTATAATGAGCATTTGTGAGAAGCAATTATATGACAAGTTTTTTTTAATGACATTATCTGATAACTTTCTATGGTCCAGGACATGAAAAGTATTTTATTAAATGTTTTGGGGCGATACAAGCACAAAACATATCTGCCTTAGTTGAACTTGTTGAACCCTACATTAGTTACACTGTTATGCGTTTGAGCCTCAGTCATTTCTGATGTGGTACGCATTATTATTGTCTACGCCAGGCCTTAAGGCATGGCGAGAGAGTATGTTTTGCATCCTGTCTGTCTGTCCGTCCGTCCGTCCGTCCATCCATCTGTCTGTCTGTCTGTCTGTCTGTCCGTCCGTCCGTCTGTGAACAGCTAATCTCTGGCACCGTTGAACATTTTAAAATTAGCCTCATGGTGGCTATAAAACTGATAATCGGCTGGTTGTTTAGACCGGACTCAAGAACCACTGTGAAGGCCTAGCTGGGTTGTAAGGCCAGCTAGCCACTGAATATGCAATCCGTGATTAACTGGGTTGTAAGGCCAGCCAATCTCCTGGTACTCTGAGAGAGTTAAGATGATCTTCGAGCGTCGCTGAGGACACTGCCTTAACCAGGGCATCCAGCCACCCTTATACTGCTGGCTGTGCCCCTGATGTCACCACGGTGATGTCAGATAGCGTCAGATATCTCCATACATGGAGCTGCCCATGTCCGCCATGCCCAAGTATGGGACCATGATGTCAGTCCTGGACGTGACGGCCATCTCCATACAGTATATGGAGTCTCGGAGAAGGGTTCGCTGATGTCAGACCCCGTATCTATCGCACGTCTTGGGTCTCTATGACGACTTCGTAGGTCGATCGTCTCCATTTATGGGGATCTCCATATATAGGCCAGTGCTGGCAAGTATGCCCTAAACGTTCGCAACAGTGGCGCTATACAAGGCCGATTCGTGTTTTTACCTATAACTACACTGATCTGTGTAAAACTTTGTGACTCCCTAGAGGCCAGGGAAAAACCTTTGCCCTGCATTTTTCACGTCTGCCTTTTATAGCGCCACCAGGAGGCCAACTTATATAAAACACATTTTTTGATATTACTCCTTAAGATTTTATCCAAATTTCACGCAAATCGGTAGACATGATCTCTATAGTCATGTGATCAAGGTGGATCTGTCAGATTTTTCATATTCCATCCTCATTGGCTAAGATTGACATCTAACGTTTGCAGGAGTGGCCCGTTTTGAACAAAATGTTGCAAGTCATGAAAGCAGCGTCCGATTGCGGTGAAACTTTGCACGCACATTTACACTACGTTGAGGGCACAAATGCCACCCTTTCAATATTATTATAGCGCCACCAGGAGGACAATTTTCTATTTTTTTTAAATATTACTCCTACAAATGTTGTCCAAATCACGCAAATTAGTACAAATGATCTCTTTAGTTAAGTGATCAAGACGGATCCGTCCGTTCCTCCTTATTTTTCACATTCCATTCTGATTGGCGAATTCCGAACATTGCTGGCCCACACTAACCTACCTGACCTATAGGTCAGGTAGGTTGGCCCTTTCGCCAACCCCACCTAGGGTATGGACGCTGGTGATGCGGAGGGGAAGACACAGCCCCAGCGCCCACAGCGTCCCCGGCGGGAATCTTTTCTAGCTGTGAGGCGACAGCGCTACCGACTGCGCCACCGTGCCCCTTAACGGTATTGATGGTTATATGACACGGCAACATGTTTGTTTTTATGGTCCAGAATGTGATGTGATGATTGGTTTAAATTAAATTGGTCCAATCAGCTTGACCCATTAAAACCGGGAAAGAATCTGTGTCAGTTTAGATTTGAGCTAAAAAGCATTGTTGTATACTTTGGCTGTTCAACAATAGCAGATATACAAGCTCATAGCGTGTCACTTCATGCCGCGCTATGAGCATGACAGCTTTTTTTTGTATCATGATTTTTTTTGCAAACCTTTGACTATATATATAGATTTCATTTTTTTGTTGAAGGGCTTTTTGTTTGTTTCTTTGTTTAGTGGGCTACAGTATGTTATTGTCTCCGCCAGTATGGTGGAGAGTATGTTTTCGTCTCCGTCCGTCCGTGTGTGTGTCCGTCTCACCCAAGCTAACATTGGTCAAGCTTCACGTGACACGTGACAATATGTAATATTGTACCGTGATTGGCTGACTCTATCCAGATCCTTTGCTTTGATTGGCTAGCGAGACGCATGATGAAATAAAAACCTATAAATATCAAAACACACTTTAAAAAATCACACCCTGTGCCTTTGATACATTTTGTCATCGATATGTGTTTATAATGTGTTTATAGCCACGTGTCATGTGAAGCTTGACCAATCACTTTGTTGACGCACCTGACCAATCAGAACGTGGTATTTCATGGCCGCGAGTTCCCACCTGATGTTGTGTGGGAGTTCAGACTGATCCAGATTGTACTGAATAACTGCTAGCTTGCATAATGTCTTCATACTAGGACTAAAGTCTAAGACGTACAGCTCATCAGGTGTCGCCCATCCTCCAAAGATCATGGTACGATCTCCCACCATGCAACAGCACGTATTATACATCCCTGAACAGGGGCCTTTCCCCTTGGGCTCGACCTTCGTCCAGGAGAAGGTTTCTGGATTGAATCTCCACATAGCATTGAAGTCCTGGTTCCTGCCATAGCCACCACATGTGTACAATTCTCCCTTGTAGGCGAAGGCTACCCAGTGTCCTTCTAAACGAAGCAGTGCAGAAGGTTTGCTCAGCCAGCAGTTGGTCTCTGTGTCAAACACAGTGATTTTGTTGTAGACCTCCCGTCCCCCAAATACAAACATCTTTGTCCCGATGATGGTGGCAAAGGGACTTTCTGAAACAGGTGGTGGAGTTCCTCTGGTGTTAATTAAAGTCCAGACCATTGTGGTGGTGTCCAACTTGTAGATGACATTAGTGCGTCCAGTCAGCTGGGTGTGTCCTCCATAGATAAACATGACCTTCCCCAAGGCACAGGCTGAGTGGCCCCACCTCTCCACTGGAACCATTCCAGAAATCTTGGGATTGAACCACATGTTGGTGTCAACATCGAATGTATAAATAATGTTGCAGTAAGGAAAACCTCCCCAGATATACACCAAATCTTCTATCAGAACAGCTGTGTGGTTGTAGCACATGTTAGGTACCTCGACAGGACGTTCTCCTCTTCCATTTCTCACTGGGGGCAACTTCCTCCAGCAAAAAGACACTGTGTTGAAGATGTGGACATCAATCTGATCACTGTTGTTCAGGTTTCTGTATCCTCCAAATGAGTACAGCTTGTGTCCTACTACCACAGCAGCATGGTCGGAATTCTCATGTGCTCCTTTCAGATGTATCGTCCAGCGAAACATTTCACACAACGGCACCACTGTGGATCAGTGCAACTAATTTACAGAGCAAGCTTTTTGAAGGCAGGTCAGTGTGTTGGTACTAGTAGCAAAATTATATTTAGTTTAATTAATGGACAATTCACTTTAAAGGAAAATTAACGTTTGTGTGATGACGATTTTGTGATGTCATTGCGTGATGATGTAATTATTTAGAATATCGAATTGTCTCCGCCAGGTCTGACCGTCTGTCCGTCCGTCCGCGTGTCCGTGTGTGTGTCTGTGTACAGCTAATCTCCGGCACCGTTTGCCCGGCCGCTGCAAAACTGTGCACACACACACCCTGGATACCAAAGCCGAACTTCTGCTGCGAATGTTTCAGATTGGCCTGTTATAGCGCCACCAGGAGGCCAATTTGTGCAAAATACATTTTTGGATATCACTCCTACAGATTTTGTCCAAACCTCACGCAAATCGGTACACAGTATCTCTATAGTCATGTGATCAACACGGATCTGTCTGAGTTTCCATATTCCATCCTGATTGGCTAACATTGGCTTCCAAAGTTTGCAGGATAGGTCCGTTTTGAACAAAATGTTGATAGAAATGCCACCTTTTTCATATTGGCCAGTTGTAGCGTCCACCAGCAGGTCTAGTTTAGCAAAACACATTTTTGGAACAAATGCCTCAAATCATGAACACAGTGTCCGATTGAGCGGCCTAAGAAGAAATCTTTTCACATTGGCCTATTATAGCGCCACCAGGAGGCCACAATAACCTACCTGACCTGGCGGAGTGCTCCGAGGAGCACTTTCTCTAGTTATCAATGTATTCCTTAGACATTACTGTAGTCTAATCAATCACCTTAAACTCTGCTGACACTACTATTGTTTCCATACTCATAAGCATTTTTCTTTTCTTCATCTAATGCAAACCTGTGTGAGACTGACTGGAAAACCGTATTCATTAGATGAGACAGCACGATATAGGCTGAGACCACACAGCTGTAGCAGTGGTTCTGATGTTCAGTATTCATTCTGGGCAGTCTCAATAAAACATGATGTCAATCAAGTGCCTGTGTACGGAGAGAACCATGTCAAGTCGATGCTATACTGAAGGTATATGTTGATTTTTCCTTTTTCTTTTTTAGTTTGAAATTAGACTGCCTATTCCTTGGCCTGTGAAAGTGTTGACATTGTTAACCCATGTGTCATTTTAGATTTGATGTTATACTTTGGCTATTAAAAAATAGCAGATCTACAAGCTCATAGCGCGACACCGAGTGCCGCGCTATGAGCTTGTAGATCTGCTATTTTTTGAGAAATCTCGAATTTTTGTGCAAAGTTTTGAATACATATATTTTTCTAAACAATTTTTTGTTTAGAAAAATCATTTTGATGGGGATCGGCAGCCAAAAACATATCATTTACGGGGTCCTTGACATGAAAAAGTTTAAGAACCACTGACATAACAACATTAGGATTCAGAAGGTATTTCTAAAGATTTGCAAAAAAAAAATCATGATTTTCAAAAATAGCAGATCTACAAGCTCATAGCGCGGCACTCAGTGCCACACTTTGAGCTTGTATATCTGCTATTTTTGAATGGGCAAAGACATCTTAAAATGACACAGATGCGTAGTGGTAGAGTAGTAGTAGAGGAAGAGTAAAAATGTGGTAAATGTAAGAAAGATATCCATTGTTTTGTCTTTAAAACAACCGCACCATGCCGATAAAGCTGGATAAGAATCAGTATATACGGTGGAAACTATCAAGTTCACCAGGCTTGAATTATGTATTGCATTGTTATTGTGCTGGCGTCAATACAGTAAGAGTCTATCCAGTTCATGGTGTAAACGCAGCGGAATGGCATGTTCCTTCATTGCTCAGAAATAGCAGGTGTGTTAGTACATCGAAGACTTATTGAAAAATGAAATATAGCAGCTGGATGCAAAGAAAACGCAGAAAAAGGCAATACGCAGAAAAGCAATAATCGCACGTGACCTTTTGGGTCAGCGGTGGTGGGATCTCGTGCATGTCCATCATAACATGCAATCTCATTGTGACACATCATGTAATCTCACTGCAGCTTGACCAAGACTCTCAGGCAGTTTCCTCTCAATCTACTCTCTGGATGCTGCAGTATACCAAGGTTATGTCCACATCCTGTTGAATTCAATTCACTGTGCAGGAAATGCATTTATCTTAACCCATTAAGACCGGGAAAGCATCCGTGTCATTTTAAGATTTCTTTGGCTATAAAAAAAAAATAGCAGATATACAAGCTCATAGCGGCGGGACTCGGAGTCGCGCTATGAGCTTGTAGATCTGCTATTTTTTTTGAAAAATCGTGGAAAATGTGTGCAAATCTTTGAATATATAGGTTTTAAAGCGAACATTTTTAACTCCGATCTGTGCTTCCGGTGGTCCCTGAAACAACATATTTTGAGATGGGGGTCCGCGGCGAAATACATGTCATCCTCGACATGGAAAAGTTGGAGCACCAACGATATAGCAACATACTGTTGGGATTTAGAAAACATGTTTAGATATGTATTTGGGCCGCGGACCTCCATCTTAAAATGTTTTGTTCCAGGGACCCCCCCCCCCCGAAGCAAAGATTTGAGTTACAAATGTTCGCTTTAAAAATACATATATATTCAAAGATTTGCACAAATGTTCAAGATTTTTCAAAAATAGCAGATCTACAAGCTCATAGCGCGGCACTCGGTGCCGCGCTATGAGCTTGTAGATCTGCTATTTTTGAATAGCCCAAAGAAATCTAAAAATGACACAGGTCACGCGTTCCCGGAGTGACTGGGTTAAGAAAAGATACAGTCCTTTTTTTTTATAAATGGCATCAAAATTACAGGTTGCAAACCGTTGCCAGCAATCTACTCTGTAGATTTCCACTGGTGCCCTGACCTTTTCTCTGACTAGTCTGAAATGGTTGGTAATTACGGAGGGCTGTGCTTGAAGATTGAAATATATAGGCTCCATCATCCAGTAGGTTGCGCATAGGCTCTTCCTCTAAACCCCACAATCCATCATTCTGAGATGATCTGGCGTGTGTGCGTGTTACACATGGCTGACAGCTAAGTAACTATCACCGTCACAGGATGGGCCATTTTTTGTTTTTTTTTAACGTCTCCTAAAAAGGTCACGGGGTGAAAGAAATGGCCTTATGAGTTTTGAATTTCTTGGTGTCGTGTCTGTGTTGTACATTTAAAAGGCCGTAATATTGTCAACACGGCTCAGCCGGCTGCGGGGGTGTTAGCACAATACACAAGCAGTGTCTGTGGGGCCCCCCTCCACTTTTTCTTTTTTTTAAAAACTCTTTCACTACCAGAATAAATAAACCACCCTGCAGTGCCAGCCATTCTTTGATTTTCTTAATACCCTTTCAAGTAGTCACAGAATATGTATCTTTAGTATGATCGATCCCCTGATGGTTGGTATCACAGAGGGTTTCACTGTGCTTCCGCAAGAAAAAAAATGGAAGTCATCGCGGCACCCTGGTAGCTTGTCTCGTCAAAATTGCAGGGAGAAAAAAAATAAAAGAAGTTACAGCCGCTTCCTTAAATACGCTAACCAGGAAGGGAATGGTGGTGGGGATCTTTCGATCACGTGATCTCCTGGATCTCCTGGATCTCCTGGCTCTGTATGACTTGAGGATGAAAATGGTCACTTGTGTGTTAGAGAACAGCGCCATCTGGTGGAAAACCACTGAAAACAAAAAAGTCATGATCGTCGTCTTTGGCAGCCAGGACCTTTTGGAAAAAAGGTGTCCTTGGCAGTGAAAGAGTTTTTTTTGTTTTTTTTATGCCTTTATTTTATAGGACAGTAGACTGACAGGAAATGGGGAGAGAGAGATGGAGAGTGACACACAGCAAAGGTCGACGGGTTCGGGATTCGAACCCGCAAACACGCAGTCAGGCTGCATTGCAGCCTAGGTGCTGGTGTGGTGGTCTGGGTCCCTCCACCCTCCACTCTAGAAGCATACCTCTCACACATCTTTTGAAAATGTTTATGCAAATAACTGAGCCAGTAACTTTAGCGGTCGTTAGGGTAGTCCCTAATTAACTGTTCATACCACATATAAATAAGTAGTACTAATCTGTGACATGTGCTTGTATCTGCATAGATTTAAATCTCACACATCACACCACATTTCAACACTCCTTTCTCAACAGTACTGTTAGTCTACAATTACTCACTATATGGTTAAATTATGTTTGCTTGGAGTATCTTGCTTAAGAGATTTTAATATGGTATGTTTATTTAACAATGTATCATTCCACTCCATTGTATAAGTGCAATTTGTGGGTAGCTTGTACTAAAAGTAAAGTTTAATTTGTTGGCCTTCTTGGGAAGAGACATGGAGGTGCAACAACAGCAGCAACAATCACTCGACTAGAAAGAAATGCAGACAAGAACAAACTTCTAATTCCAGACATCTCGAGCATCTGTCTCTCCCCCCATTGTGAATGATACTCATTATACCAGTGAAAGATCTACTTGTCATTAGTGGTGATTTACATCAAGACTTCCTAAACTTGGAGGAAAGGAACTATAGGCTACGCTTAAGTGCTTCAGCTGTAATCAAAATGCCTTTGAACGCCATCAATAAAAGAGTAAAAAAAACAAAACCAAGATCTCTCTCTAGAAGTATGTCCACAGAAACCCCTGAAAGTGAGCATGTTCAAGCATTTCATCTGTGTCAGCATTTCCTTTTGTTCTTAACATTTTAAGGCCTGAGGTTTTGATTCTACAAAATGTCTTCTAAATCCTATCAGTTTTTTGAAACTGATATATCAGTGGTTCTCAAACTTTTTCATGTCAAGGACCCCAAAATGTACATGTATTTGGCCACGGACCCCCATCTCAAAACATTTGTGTCCCAGGGACCCCCAGAGGCAAAGATTTGAGTTTAAAATGTTGGCTTTAAAAATATATATATTCAAAGATTTGCACAAAATGTTCTCGATTTTTCGAAAATAGCCAAAGTGTAAAATAATGATTTTTAGCTCAGATCGAAAAATCACATAGATACGTTCCAGGTCTTAATGGGTTAATAATGTACGTCTGTATGTCTGCAGTCACTCTTTATGATAACAAGGCTGGCCATTCCTTTTTTTCCTCCAGCTCAAATTCTGTCAGGGTTTTTGCATGAGTATCCTCCAGAGACAGATCTCTCTAGCTTGGGTGAGGAGTTTTACAGGCATTACAAGAGAAGAGCTCTAATGCTCCTGGGACACTCAGACAGACACAAATCACTTTGACTCATCTTTCTTCTCTTTCCTACAAGATATCAAGGTTTGAAGTAAATGGAACGTCCTTGATTCTGACAGCCGGTGATGAATTATTTAGAACTGGCTCCCCGGATCCTGTTACAACTCATTTTGTTGAAACATATTCACAATAGGGGTCAGAAGTAAATATTGTTGCGGAAAAATTGTAATGAAACCCGAAAAATACTTGACATACTGTAGGTACACGGACACAAATGACAGCATCCGCCCTGCGCACCTGCTTGTATACTCAATGTGCTTTCTTATGTCCCGATGGATTTAATAAACTAGCCCACTGTGTTGTGAAAGAGCAGTTTAGAGCACACATCAAAGAAGATGGCTTCGTCCTGTTGTTGCCTGCTAGGCAATTGAAGAATTTCAGGTAAAACTAGAAAAAGTGCTCCTCGGAGCACAGGTCTCCGCCAGGTCAGGTAGTCTATTGTGACCTCCCTATAAAAGGCCAATGCGAAAAGGGTGCCATTTCTTCTCGGGCCTTAAACGGCTCACAATTTGAGGCATTTTGTTACAAAAATGTGTTTTGCAAAAATCTACCTGCTGGTGGTGCTATAACAGGCCAATGTGAGAAGGATGGCATTTCTTCCTCGACCTAGTGGGAATGTGCGTGCAACATTTTACGGAAATCGCACGCTGCATTGATGATTTCAGGCATTTCGTTAGAAGCCAATGTTAGCCAATTAGGATGGAATATGAAATACAGTATATCGGACAGTTCGTGTTGATCACATGACTAATAGAGATACTGTGTACCGATTTGCGTGATCTTTGGACAGAATCTGTAGGAGTAATATCCAAAAATGTGTTTCACAAAAGTTCTGGTGGCCACCTCCCGGTGGCGCTATAAAAAGCAAATGTGAAAAATGCAGGGCAGAGGTTTTTCCTTGGCCTCTGGGGAGGGTGCGTGCAAAGTATCACGCAGATCGGTGCAGTTATAAAAAAAAGCGTGAATTGGCCTGTTATAGCGCCACCATGAGGCTGATTTGAACATTTTCAAGTGGCTTTTTTACCTCAGCCTAGTGGGTATGTGCGTGCACAATTTCACGGAAATCGCACTCTTCGTTCATGATTAGAGGCATTTGTTCAAAACGGACCAATCCTGCAAACTTTGGAAGCCAATCTTAGCCAATCAGGATGGAATATGGAAAATCGGACAGATCTGTGTTGATCACATGACTATAGAGATACTGTGTACCGATTGGCGTGACCTTTGGACAAAATCTGTAGGAGTAATATATATATATTTTTTGTGCAAAAATCGGCCTCATGGTGGCGCTATAACAGGCCGATCTGAAAAGTTGAGGGCAGAGGTTCTGCTCTGCTCACAGACAGACGGACACATGGACACACGGACACATGGACGGACGGACGGACAGACAGGGTGCAAAACATAGTCACCTCCACAGACCGAAGGCATAGCCGAGACTATGTTTTGCACCCTGTCCGTCCATCCGTGTGTCCGTCTGTGTCTAATCTCCGGCATAATAGTGTTTGGGAGCAGCCCCTACAATCAGCTTCCAGTACTTGCCTTGAAACAGTGCCTGGGATCGAACCCAGAACCTTGTGATTCAAAGGCGAACGCTCTACTGACACGAGAGAGAGAGAGAGAGAGAGAGAGAGAGAGAGAGAGAGAGAGAGAGAGAGAGAGAGAGAGAGAGAGAGAGAGAGAGAGAGAGAGAGAGAGAGAGAGAGAGAGAGAGAGAGAGAGAGAGAGAGAGAGAGAGAGAGAGAGAGAGAGAGAGAGAGAGAGAGAGAGAGAGAGAGAGAGAGAGAGACCTAATAGTGGAGTTGTCTTCCTGTAGAACAAAGCCTTTGCTCGTGCCTTGTGTGTGTTGTGTGCGCAATATGTGTGTCTGTATCTTTATGAACAAAGTGTCAGTCACATTGCAATAAAATAAATGCATGTAATCAGTAAACTCATGTATGTGGTTTAACTGAAGTGCTGGAATGCAGAATTAATTAGGTTTCGAGAGCCTGTAAGGCTTCGAACCCTATTACATCTCTACACTTTCACTATTATTACGGGGCCAGAGCTCTGCTCTGGACACGTATTGTTATTCGCATTATTCTGTCACTTCTTCTTCTGCCACTTTTCGCAGTTCTGGCTGAACCGTGCAGTCGCTTTTTACGAAACTCGGCCATATGGTAGATGGTCATGAAAAACGATCAAGAAATAATTCTCACACTCATTCGTCAAAAGGTGGCGCTATAGCACTCAATTGAAAAATGCCAACTTTGAACAGGTACAACTCATGCCCTGTTTGACCTACAGCCATGAAACTTGGATACACATATGCGTCTCCTCACGCTGAACAACTTTCACACTCTGACTTTTGACCTCTGACCTTTAGATCTCCCACCATTTTGAATTATATGAAAAACAGTCATTGGCTCCTAACTTCTGCATTTTTTCACTTATGGAAAATCCGTTGGAAATTTTTGTAGAAAGTGGTCCAAAGTTCAAGTGTGAAACGTTTCGTGCAGATTGCTCAAAAATCCCAGGAGGAGATAGATTTTAACTATTACAGTTTTATGAAAATTATTCATCTGTGCCTAAAACATACATGCAGACTCACATTTCTTTGAAACTTTGCAGAAATGTAGAGGGTCATTCCAAATATCACTGAAACCAATCTTACTCCAATTGGCCAAAAGGGGGCGCTATAGCAATTTTTTGAAAAGGCAGACTTTAAACAGGCATAAGTCATGCCTCGTTTGGCCGAAAGTCGTGAAACTTGCTTACACATGTGCCTTGACTCATGAGGAACACACGTATCGATTTGACCATTAAGCTCCGCCCTTAGACTTTCCGCAATTTTGAGCAGTTTGAAAAATACTTGTTTTTGCCAGTTCTGGCTTAACCGTGCATACGCTTTTTACGAAACTCGGCCATATGGTAGATGCTCATGAAAAACTACCAAGAAATAATTCTCACACTCATTCGTCAAAGGGTGGCGCTATAGCACTCAATTGAAAGTGCCAACTTTGAACAGGTACAACTCACGCCCTGTTTGACCTACAACCATGAAACTTCGATACACACATGCGTCTCTTCATGCCCGACAACTTTCGTGGTCTGACTTTTGACCTCTGACCTTTAGATCGCCCACCATTTTGAATTATATGAAAAACAGTCATTGGCTCCTAACTTCTGCATTTTTTCACTTATGGAAAATCCGTTGGAAATTTTTGTAGGCAGTGGTCCAAAGTTCATGTGTAAAATGTTTCGTGCAGATTGCTCAAAAATCCCAGGAGGAGATAGATTTTAACTATTACAGTTTTATGAAAATTATTCATCTGTGCCTAAAACATACATGCAGACTCACATTTCTTTGAAACTTGGCAGAAATGTACAGGGTCATTCCAAATATCACTGAAACCAATCTCACTCCAATTGGCCAAAAGGGGGCGCTATAGCAATTTTTTGAAAAGGCAGACTTTAAACAGGCATAAGTCATGCCTCATTTGGCCGAAAGTCGTGAAACTTGCTTACACATGTGCCTTGACTCATGAGGAACACACGTATCGCTTTGACCAGTAAGCTCCGCCCTTAGATTGTCCGCAATTTTGAGCAGTTTGAAAAACACTTAAACCCAGGATTTCTCAGCTATTTGCGTGGAACTGTATCATCTGTGTGCTCTCCTTTTTCACAGTTACTTGTCTGTTGGGCCAATGGCGTCTCCCTTAAATGAATGCCTCACAATCTCAAGGTCGCCAGTTCAAGCCTCACTTGATGCAGACTTCATTTAAGTTGAATTGCAAACAACATGACTGTATCAATGAATACATCTGCAAATGGTAAAGATAACCTGAAATGCTTATTTGAGAGTACGTTTTTTCAACGTATGACATACTTCATTCTGAAAATAGCTGATACAATCTCACAACTTTTCATGGTTTGGTACAATTTCTTCATTGGTAAATGGTTTGTGAACGAGTGATCTTAGTGTTAGTGAAACAGGGGCTTGGTTCATGAAAGAAGGCAAGAGTTTATGATCTTCAACAGACAATATCAGCCTGGACAAAGCTATAGCACTATAGGTAGTGTTGCAGCCTATTAGTCTGAAGGTTGAGAGTTCGAATCCTGTTAATGGCAGTAGGTTGAGATGTCCAATCAAACCATTATGTTTCCATCTCTCTCTCTCATCAATCTATTGTTTCCATGTCACTCTCTCTCTCTTCAATCTATTCCGTTTCCATGTCTCTCTCTCTCTCTATTCACTGGCCCCGTATTATCGCTGCTTGCAGCTATATTACGAATTGTTTTTCGCTCCCTCTCAATTCAAGGCTAATCTTAGTTCTGGCTGAACCGTGCATACGCTTTTTACGAAACTCGGCCATATGGTAGATGGTCATGAAAAACGATCAAAAAATAATTCTCACAATCTTTCGTCAAAAGGTGGCGCTATAGCACTCAATTGAAAATGCCAACTTTGAACAGGTACAACTCATGCCCTGTATGACCTACAGCCATGAAACTTCGATACACACATGCGTCTCTTCATGCCCGACAACTTTCGTGGTTTGACTTTTGACCTCTGACCTTTAGATCTCCCACCATTTTGAATTATATTAAAAACAGTCATTGGCTCCTAACTTCTGCATTTTTTCACTTATGGAAAATCCGTTGGAAATTTTTGTAGGCAGTGGTCCAAAGTTCAAGTGTTAAACGTTTCGTGCAGATTGCTCAAAAATCCCAGGAGGAGATAGATTTTAACTATTACAGTTTTATGAAAATTATTCATCTGTGCCTAAAACATACATGCAGACTCACATTTCTTTGAAACTCTGCAGAAATGTACAGGGTCATTCCAAATATCACTGAAACCAATCTCACTCCAATTGGCCAAAGGGGGGCGCTATAGCAATTTTTTGAAAATGCAAACTTTAAACAGGCAAAAGTCATGCCTCGTTTGGCCGAAAGTCGTGAAACTTGCTTACACTTGTGCCTTGACTCATGAGGAACACATCTATCGCTTTGACCAGTAAGCTCCGCCCTTAGATTGTCCGCAATTTTGAGCAGTTTGAAAAACACTTAAACCCAGGATTTTTCAGCTATTTGCGTGAAACTGTATCATCTGTGTGATCTCCTTTTTCACAGTTACTTGTCTGTTGGGCCAATGGCGTCTCCCTTAAATGAATGCCTCACAATCTCAAGGTCGCCAGTTCAAGCCTCACTTGATGCAGAATTCATTTAAGTTGAATTGCAAACAACATGACTGTATCAATGAATACATGTGCAAATGGTAAAGATAACCTGAAATGCTTATTTGAGAGTACGTTTTTTTAACGTATGACATAATAGCTGATCTACAATCTCACAACTTTTCATGGTTTGTGAGCTTGTAGATCGGCTACTTTCACTAGTTTTGGTTCTGAGGAGATGTACAATTTCTTCATTGGTAAATGGTTTGTGAACGAGTGATCTTAGTGTTAGTGAAACAGGGGCTTGGTTCATGAAAGAAGGCAAGAGTTTATGATCTTCAACAGACAATATCAGCCTGGACAAAGCTATAGCACTATAGGTAGTGTTGCAGCCTATTAGTCTGAAGGTTGAGAGTTTGAATCCTGTTAATGGCAATAGGTTGAGATGTCCAATCAAACCATTATGTTTCCATCTCTCTCTCTCTCATCAATCTATTGTTTCCATGTCACTCTCTCTCTCTTCAATCTATTCCGTTTCCATGTCTCTCTCTCTCTCTATTCACTGGCCCCGTATTATCGCTGCTTGCAGCTATATTTATTATTATTCTTCCGCCGTTTTTGCCAGTTCTGGCCTAACCGCCTGGTCACTTCTTATGAAATTCGGCAATATGGTAGAGGGCTATGCCAAACGGCGAAAACCCGAAACTCACAACCATTGGCCAAAGGGTGGCGCTGTAGCACTCAATTGAACATGCCAACTTTGAACAGGTACAGCTCATGCCCTGTTCGACCTACAGCCATGAAACTTTGATACACACATGCGTCTCCTCATGCCTAACAACTTTCGCTGTTTGACTTTTGACCTCTGACCTTTAGATCTCCCACCATTTCGAATTCTATGAAAAGCAGTAAAAAGCAGTAAAAAAATCACTTCTCCTGGGATTTATGAGCAATCTGTACGAAACTGTATACACATGAACTTTGGACCAATGCCGACAAACGTAACTTAGCGGATTTTCCATAAGTGAAAACGTTAAGCTTTTATAAGCCAATGAAAATTGCAGCTTTTTTTAAATTATTCATCTGCCCCTAACACATACATGCAGACTCACATTTGTTTGACACTTTGCAATATTGTAGAGGGTCCTTCCAAGTATCACTGAAACCAATCTTACTCCAATTGGTCAAAGGGGGGCGCTATAGCAATTTTTTGAAAATGCAAACTTTAAACAGGCAAAAGTCATGCCTCGTTTGGCCGACAGCCGTTAAACCTGCTTACACATGTGCCTTGACTCATGAGGAACACATGTATCACTTTGACCAGTAAGCTCTGCCCTTAGATTGTCTGCAATTTTGAGCAGTTTGAAAAACATTTAAATCCAGGATTTCTGAGCAATTTGCATGAAACTGTGTCAAATACATGTTTGAGGCCCTTTTTCACAGGTTCAGGTGTGTTGGTTCAATAGCTTGATCGCTTAATCATCTACCTTGAAACCATAGGGTAGCCGGTTCGAATCCCACCTCAGGTAGACTTAATTATAATTGCATTGCACACAACATGACTATACCAATGAATACATGTGCAATTGTTAAAGATGACGAGAAATGCATACTTGAAAGTAGTTCTTTTCAATGTATGACGTACTTCATTCGCGCTTTTGTTTTGTTTGGTTGGATTCTCCCTTTTCACTCTCTAAGGCTGTGTATTGGATAGCTCCACCAGTAGAGTGTGAGTCTCATGTGCCGAAGGTCCCTGGTTCGAATCCCACTTATTACAGTTCACATTTAAATTGCATTGTACAAAACATGACCCTGTTAATTCAGACAAGTGCAATGTTTAGACAATAACACGAAATGCTTTTGAGAGTAGTTTTTTTTTATGTATGACATACTTTCTTGTGAAAATAGCCGATCTACAATCTCACACCTTTTTAGATAGCAACGCGTTGTGAGCTTGTAGATCGACTATTTTCCACTAGTTTCCATTCCGAAATATATTGAGCAGTTTGAAAAACATTTAAACCAAGGATTTCTGAGCAATTTGCGTGAAAGTGTGTCATGTGTGTGAACTCCCTTTTCACTAGTACAGGTCTGTTGGCCCAATGGCTTAATCATCTGCCTTGAAACCACAGGGTTCCTGGTTCGAATCCCACGTCATGTAGAATTCATTATAATTGCATTGCACACAACATGACTGTATCAATGAATGCATGTGCAATTGTTAACCAGTAAACTCCGCCCTTAGATTGTCTGCAATTTTGAGCAGTTTGAAAAACATTTAAATCCAGTATTTCTGAGCAATTTGCGTGAAAGTGTGTCATGTGTGTGAACTCCCTTTTCATCAGTTCGGGTCTGTTGGCCCAATGGCTTAATCATCTGCCTTGATACCAGAGCGTCGCCGGTTCAAATCTCACCTCATGCAGACCTCAACTCAATTGCATTACACACAACATGACTGTATCAATGAATAAACATGCAATTGTTAAATGAAACGCTTATTGAGAGTACTTGTTTTCAATGTATGATGTACTTCATTCCCTCTTTTGTTTTGTTTTGTTTTGTTGGATTCTCCCTTCTCACTGACCAAGGCTGTGGATTGAATAGCTTGATCAATACAGTGTTAGTCTCATGTGCCAAAGGTCCACGGCTCAAACCCCACTTGTCACAGTTTACATTTAAATTGCATTATGCAAAACATGACCCTGTTAATTCAGACATGTGCACTTTGCTCTCTCTCTCTCTCTCTCTCTCTCTCTCTCTCTCTCTCTCTCTCTCTCTCTCTCTCTCTCTCTCTCTTTCTCTCTCTCTCTCTCTCTCTCTCTCTCTCTCTCTCTCTCTCTCTCTCTCTCTCTCTCTCTCTCTCTCTCTCTCTCTCTCTCACTCTGTCACAGTCTGCCACTCTGTCACTGTCTGTCTGTCTGTCTGCCAGTCTGCCAGTCTGCCACAGTCTGTCTGTCTGCCAGTCTGCCACAGTCTGTCACAGTCTGCCAGTCTGCCAGTCTGCCACTCTGTCACAGTCTGCCAGTCTGCCACTCTGTCAAAGTCTGCCAGTCTGCCAGTCTGCCAGTCTGCCACTCTGTCAAAGTCTGCCAGTCTGCCAGTCTGCCACTCTTGTCACAGTCTGCCAGTCTGCCATTATTCTCGAAACCGCTAATTGCTGCTTGCAGCTATATTTCATTTTGTTATTGAATGAATGTTAATAAGCGTGGTCCTAATGCTAGATCAGCATCACAAAGCAATGTTATAATTCTCCCTCCTGTCAGAGGAGTCATTAATTCACACATTCTGTATAGTGTGTTTTATCACACTATGCCCAAATATGGATTACTGATGTCATAGTATTGACACAATTCAGATCATGGATTTAGCTAAAATAGCCATTCAGGTTGAGTAACGTCATTAGCTATTCCATATAAGGATGTCATAACGCAATGACATCACAACATCATTATTACATCAGACGTAATTGTCCTTTTAAATGTCGTTATTGCAGGGCAATTTGTTTCCAGCAACTTCTGGAAACAAATTGCCCTGCCTTCCAGCAACCTCTTCTGTAAATTAGTTGCGCTGATTCACAAAGTGGTGCTGGTGCGTGAAATGTTTCACTGGACGATACATCTGAAAGAACGACATAAGAATTACTACCCAGTTACTGTGGTAGTTGGACACAAGCTGTACTCATTTGGAGGATACAGTAACAACCTCAGTGATCAGATTGAAGTCCACATATTCAACACAGTGTCTCTACGCTGGAGGAAGTTGCCCCCATGGACAAATGGAAGAGGAGAACGTCACCTTGAGGTTCCCTGCGTGCGTTGGGGCCACACAGCTGCTCTGGTAGAAGATATTGTCTACATCTGGGGGGGATATCCTTACTGTAACGTGCTTTATTCATTTGATGTTGACAACCACAGATGGTCCAAACCCAATATTGCCGGTACTGTTCCAGAGGAGAGGAACCGACACTCAGCCTGTGTCTTTAGGAAGGTCATGTATATTTATGGAGGATACACCCAGCTGACTGGATACACTAATAATGAGATCCACAAGTTGGACACCACCCTAATGGTCTGGTCTTTAATTAACACCAGAGGAACTCCACCACCTGTTTCATCATTTCACTCTGCCACCATCATCGGGACAAAGATGTTTGTATTTGTGGACCAGGGTGACTACAACAACATCACAGTGTTTGACACAGAGACCAACTGCTGGCTGAGCACACCTTCTGCACGGCTTCATTCAGAAAGACTCTGTTGTCATTCAGCCTTTGCCTACAATGGAGAGCTGTACATATTTGGTGGCGGAAACTGGAACCAGACCTTCAATGTTCTCTGGAAATTCAATCCACAGACCTTCTCATGGAAGAAGGTTGAGCACAAAGGGAAAGTCCCGTGTGGGAGGTATTGGAAGGGTTCTTGCGTGGTGGGAGAACGTATCATCCTCTTTGGAGTATACGACACACCTGATGACCTGTATATCTTAGATTTAAGTCCTAATCTCAAGACGTTATGCAAGCTAGCAGTTATTCAGTACGGTGAGGAGCAGTCTGAACTCCCACATAACATCAGGTGGGAACTGGCTTCCATGACTGCCAACAATAACTGAAAACAACATAGCCCTATAAAAAGAGAAAACAACTGTGATCCCACTATAAATAAATAAACAACTAAACAACTAAACAAATGCATAATTAAACTAGAAAAAGTGCTCCTCGGAGCACAGGTCTCCGCCAAGTCAGGTAGGTTATTGTGGGCCAGCAATGTTCTGAATTCGCCAGTCAGGATGGAATATGAAAACTCGTACGGATCCGTCTTGATTACTTGACTATAGAGATAATGTGTACTGATTTGCATGATGTTTGGACACAATTTGTATAGGAGTAATATGATTTTTTTTGTGTGCAAAAATCGGCCTCCTGGTGGCACTATAATAGGGCAATATTAAAAGTGTGGCATTTTTTCCTCATCTGAAGGAGTAATATTAAAAGAAAATGCTTTACATAAGTCGTCCTCCTGGTGGCGCTATAAAAAGAAGATGAGAAAAATGCAGGGCAAACATTTTCCTTTGGCCTCTATAGGGAGTGTACATACAAAGTTTTATGGTGTCGTTATAGGTAAAAACGCAAATCGTCCTGTTATAGCGCCACCATGAGGCCGATGTGAAAATGTTCAAGTGGCATTTCTTCCTTGGCCTAGTGGGAATGTGCGTGCAAAATTTCACGGAAATCACACGCTGTGTTTATGATTTGACGCATTTTGGACTAAATCAAGGAGTACTGGAAAGAAATATGTTTTGCAAAAGTTAGTGCAAAGTTTCGCTTCGATCAAGCCAAAGGTACCGGAGATTAGCTGTTCACAGACGGACACACAGACACACACACGGACGGACAGACAGACAGATAGGGTGCAAAACATTACGGCATTGGCGGAGACAATAAAGCAGGAAGTCATCTCAAAGCATTTGCATTTCTATATTTACATTAAGGATGTTTCAGGTCCAATTGTGCTGCATTCACATTCTGTCATTTACTAAAAGCTGCATTTCAGCAGTTGATTTTTGTTTTTCCCTCAGACCTTATAAGTTCGTTTTTTGTGTCACAATGCAATTCTGCAATTCCAGCAATAAAAAAAGCAACATCGAATGGATGCGTGTTTGTACAGAATGATTGTGTCACTTTATTTATTTACTTACATATTCACTTATTTGTTTATACTGTGTTCTCTGGAATGCTTCAGATTAATGACCCGTAAATGCATCCTGGGTAATTTGCTGTGAGTGGTGTTCAGAGGAGAGCTTCACATACAGTATAATGATAAGCAAAGCAATGCTCTTTCCCTCTGCTTGACCCTTAGAACTCCCACGCTGTTTGGCAAATTATGCAGATCTTTGTCCATTATATACTGTAGCGACTGTCTCATCTCCTACACTCTAACAACCACTTGCATCGCAGTAGCATAGGTGAATCAATTAGCGGTGGATACTGCTAATGTGACCAATCTCCCTTTCTTTGGGAAAACACATGGCTGTCACAGTGGAGGTGCAACAGAATCAACAATCACTCGACTCGATTAGCTGCGCTTAGAGACGAATAGGCTATAACCATGTGACATCACCTGGCTCTCCGCAGCACAGCACCTCTTCAGTGTTCATATCCCCTCTAGAGCCTGCCTATATTGCAGAAGCATATAGGTGAATCTATTAGTGGTGGATGCTGCTGGATGATGCAACCATAAGTGACTATTTCAAAAATAAATCTATTCAATAGGAACTTTTATTTTGTTCCTAACGGTCCTAACTGTGATTCTCTGCGTCTTTGCCTTCAGTGGTGGAAAGTATAGGTTCATTTACTCAAGTGCTAGTACTTAAGTACAATTTTTTGGGGGTATTTTTTACTTTAATGGAGTATTTCCAATTGTCTATACTTTTACTTCTACTCCACTACATCTCAGAGGCAAATATTGTACTTTTACTCCACTACAATTATTTGAAAACTTTAGTTACTATAGTTACTTGTAGTGCAGATATAAATGATTATATTATAGAACATACATTAACCACTTTAGCCCTATTTTATACATAGGCTATTTGAAAATAGCCAATCCACAAGCTCACAACAGTATCGATACTTTTACTCAAGTAAAAAATGTAAGCACTTTTTCCACCACTGTCTATTAGTGATGGATGCTGCTAATGTATCTTTCAAAATAAATCTTTTCAACATTTATCTTTTTTATTTCGACACAGTTATTGTGATTCTCCGCATCTTTGTCATACAATTGTCATCACTTGCTCTTAATTTTTACTTCAACCACATTTTAAGCGGCATTTATTTTGTTATAGCTGCAAGAAAATGTGATTATTTGAAGCTTTCCTGAAGTGCACAACCTTTAATAAAGTAGGATGTCTCATCCACCAGAGGAGTGAAAAGAGTTACTTTTCCGCAATTGAGCTCTTTGGACTTTCATTACAAGACAACACAACAACATTTTGCAAGTACCGGGTGAGTGCAGAAATCCCATCAGAGCTTTCAGTTTAAACTGTCATTTTAGATTGCCTGCAGGGAACTCAGGAGGAGACAGACCAATTAATGCCTTTTTTGGCCATTTAACCCATTAAATCCGGGAACGCATCTGATGTGTCATTTTAAGATTTCATTGGCTATTAAAAAATAGCAGATCTACTTGGTGCCGCGCTACGAGCTTGTAGATCTGCTATTTTTGAAAAAATCGTGAGAGTTTGTGCAAATCATTGAATGTATATATTTTTTTAAAGCGAATATTTTTAACTCAATTATTTGTTTCTGGGGGGGTCCCTAGAACAACATATTTTGAGATGGTGGTCCGCGGCCAAATACATATAATTTTGGGGGTCTTTGACATGAAAAAAGTTTGGGAACTAGCCTACTGATTTTTAAAAACTGTTAGGATTTAGAAGACATTTTGTAGAATCCCTCAGAAGCAAAGATTTGAGTCACAAATGTTTGTTACAAATTTTCACGTTTAAAAAAATATATAGCAGATTTACAAGCTCATAGCGTGGTACTCGGTGCTGCACTATGAGCTTGTATATCTGCTTTTTTTGAATAGCCCAAAGAAATCTAAAAATGACAGAGTCTTTCCCGGTCGTAGTGGGTTAAACACTAGACGGTAGAATTTCATGTTACTCAGTTATTTGACAGGTTTGTCTCCTGACACACCTGGCTTGTTTTAGCCTATTAGTTGCAATATACCAATAAAGGTCGATCTTAGTGATTTACAGTAAGAGACTGTCTCGTCACAAAAAGGTCACTAATTAAATCCCTACTGCGGCCGTTTTCTATTGACATGCCCTTGAGCAAAACGTTGAAACCGATAATTCTATCTGGATAAGGTTATTAGCCAAATGTTGTAATGCATTAAAAGCAAGAGACTACATTTTAATCATTTATTTCTAGCTTTACCACACTACTGTGGTTCAAGGAGCGCATTAGAGCAGTGGTTCTCAACCAGTGGTCCGGGGACCACCAGTGGTCCTTGAGGGGGTTCCAGGGGGTCCCCAGCAAAAGGTGTCATTTTCACCTCTTTATCCACATTGTATAGCAGATCTACAAGCTCACAACGCTTCGCGATGCGACGCGTTGTGAGCTTGTGGATCGGCTATTTTCAAATAAAATCTTGCGGGGAAATTATAATAAGCAGATCTGGCAACCTTGTGTGCACCCCCCCCCCCCCCCCCCAACACAATAGTGTTTGAAGGTGGGAAGGCGACAAGGGATTATGTCTTTGTCGCTGCATTAGTGACTATTGCTGGATGGTCGCAGGCATTGCCTGTTAAGTGGGGGTACTGGGGATAATGTATATGTCTGCGTGCATTACACGTTCCTGGTGAAACTCCTTCACTGTCACAGGCTAAAAGAAGCTTTGGTATCAGAGGGTTTTGTGGTAGTCTACTCCCACACCAGGACGACAGCTGGTGGTTGGCAGCGACAGCGACAAGTACACATGGGGGGGACATCATCCTATAATTCTACAAAGCTCTGTCCCCCGTCTGTGTGTTTGTCCCCAAAATATCTTCTGCCCGGTTCTCCTCAGTGGCTGGAGCAATTGATCTGCATTTGCACACAGCCATTGACCATTAACATGTGCGGAACAGCGAAGCTTTCCCCCGAATGTCAGCTGTTTATTAGCGTTTTTGTGTTCGCTGGCTCCCGGGTTGCCAAATCATGTGCGTGCAACACGCGCCGGTGTTGCCACGTCCGTGAAACAAGCGGACCATGACGCACTTTGGGTGCTCATATCCTCCGACGGGTATGGTCTACTTTGGGGGAAGTTCCAAAAACCCTAAAGTGGGTGTAGTCCGGTGAAGGACAACCACTAAGCAGTGTGAAAACTAACCCTTTCTTCCTTGCCCCTTGACAAACCTTGCCACACAATTTCATGCATATCTGTTTTTAACTTTTTGAGATATCATGCTATTAAGAGCCATGTAGCCCATAGGTCCGGAGCCTTATCTCCTATTTCTGTTGTTGTTTGAAGGGGGGCGTGGCTATAGCAGAAGTTGTATAGGCTTTAGTATGTCGTCGTCCCCAGCCATGTGCAAGTACACCCCCTGGACATGATGCTAGTACCGTATGTCACAGGGTCTTGCCCCCAATCCAACCCTTGATGCGGAGTGCAAGGTAGGGAGGCATTGGGTACCATTTTTATAGTCTTTGGTATGACTCAGCCGGGGATTGAACCCTGACCTTCCAATCTCAGGACAGACACATGGACCACTATAGGTCACTGAGCTGGATAAAGGACAAAGGAAGGAATTATTCCCAGTGCCCTTCACAACTGGGTGAGGTTAGAGGACGTTGCACCAGCAGCCCCAAAAAAAGAAATCTTACAATAAATGCACAGTGTTTCTGTACGTCCGTCTGTAGTTCACGTATCTCGAGAATCGTCCGAGCTATCGACTTCAAACTCTGTGCGCGTGCGCGACTCAGACGACCTGAGTTAGTGCCGTGCCCGTCGTCCATTCGGTTGGACAGGCGGTTGTCCGGAACCGCCGTTCCGACTGATACGCCCATATACAGGCATATGTATATACGGAGATCCAGTTGTCCAGAGCCGCCCGTCCAACCAACTGTGCCATATATGGGCGCCATGCCCATATATGGGACTCGGCACGCGCATAGGCGACCTCCATTCAGAGTTGAGCCAGATTGGAGGGCTGACCACACTGCGGGGGAATACATTTAGAATGGTGATTAAGCACTAAGACTATAACTACTAGTCATACTGTGAGACTACTGTGCATTACACAGCTTCCAGCCAATCGGACTTGATTATGCATACAGACCATGATATAATAAAGTATATACTTCTGCACACACACAGTCCTAACCCATTAAGACCTGAGGCGATTCTTAAAAATGTTTTCTAAATCCTAACAGTTAAAAATAAAAATAAAAAAAGCAGATCTACAAGCTCATAGCGCGGCACTCGGTGCCGCGCTATGAGCTTGTATATCTGCTATTTTTGAATAGCCAAAGAAATCTAAAGTGACAGAGATGCGTTCCAAGTCTTAATGGGTAAAAACTGTACAACTCTTATTCTCTGTCTTGAGCAAATGCCTCGTTGACAAAATCTCCCTTTTGTCCATGTCAGCTTTACTCACCTATTTCCTCCTCTGTTAAAGACATAAAACATCCTTAAAAGTAGATGAAAAAAGGTTTAAAAATAAATACATTTCAGTAAAATAGTGGTATTAACAGTGCTATGGGGCTGCCCCAGTTTAGCAAAAACAGGTCTGCAAAGTAACTCATAAATAATATAAATGAATACAGGACATATTCATTCAGTATGAGATAATTCATCATTGTGAGCTGCAAACGCACACGCGCGCGCACACACACACACACACACACACACACACACACACACACACACACACACACACACACACACACACACACACACACACACACACACGTTTGTATTACTATACTTGTGAGGACATCGACATTTTAGGAAGCCGATTTTATGATTGATTTATGATTTCTTTGGGCCATTTTTAACCGCAAGTCTAAAGCCGAAAAATAGCAGATCTACAAGCTCACAACGCGTCGCGCTGCGACACGTTGTGAGCTTGTAGATCGGCCATTTTACGGTGTGTGCCATCGCCGCACAACTACACCCCTAAACTTAACCTCTAAATGTCTAATCCTAATATCAACTCCAACCTGAATCTTTTTCTAATTGTAAACGTATCTCTAAAAAACAACAACAACCATAAAACAACCATTTTTCTTGCGAGGACCAGGAAAATGGTCTATTCCTCAAATTCTACTATAATTGTGAGGACGTTTGGTCCTCACAAGTATAGTAAGTTAACACACACACACACACACACACACACACACACACACACACACACACACACACACACACACACACACACACACACTGTAGAATGTACAGTATTATTATTTCTTTAGACAGTAGTGCATCATAATTAGAACCCGTAGGACCAGTTCTGATGTTGGATCTGTTACTGTATCTGTTTCATGTTCCACACATAAGGTAATTCACAGTGAAACTTGTAAATGGAGTTCAAAACGATGTTGGATCTGTGATCCGTTTGATGTTCCACCCATAAGGTAAATCACAGTGAAAATTGTAAACGGGAGTTCAAAGCCTCTCGTTTTGAGAGGATTAAATATTTATCAATGTTTGTCTATTTTAGAAGAGGGGGCTGCCGATTTGTCCCACCCCTTCGTGCCTTTACCAGTCTTATTTTGTTAATCGGCATGCAAATGAGAAGGCATTTCAAATATACAGTACGTTCAGCTCAGCTCATACAGTATATAGACCAGGGGTGGGCAACTTTGATGATATAGAGGGCCACTATATTTCCACACTCACTCCAGAGGGACAGATTGCTTATACTGTCGGGCAGACACCTCTTATCTCTGTATTTTGACTTTTTTTTCGTAAATTAATTCCGTACTTCACCATTCTTTGTCACACAAAAGTAGCAAAAATAGCCGATCTACAAGCTCAAAACGTGTCGCAGCGCGACGCGTTTTGAGCTTGTGCTATTTTTGCTGTTTTGGAATTGGAATCCTGTTTTTCTTTTTGCTATTTTTGAATTGGAATCCTGAAAAGTAACATTCTTATTTAATTTCAAATGCATTTGTATGAACTTAACTACAAATACATAGGACATAAAAAAGACAATAGAATTTTAATACTAGTCATTAGGCTACTAATACATGTTTGGAATTGTAACAGCTGAAATCAATAATATATCAGTATTCCAATATTAACCTGTGGGCCGCATTAAGTAAAGGTGGGGGCCGCATGTGGCCCCCGGGCCGCCAGTTGCCCATGTATGATATAGACAATAGTTGTCTATAATATGATATAGCTCAGCTCAGTGGCCTTGTGGTTTCAAAATGTCCGCCCTGAGATTTGGAGGTCGGGTTCAATCCCCTGGCAAAGTCATACCTGGGATCCAATGCCTCCCTGCTTGGCACTCAGCATCAAAAAGGTTGGATTAGGGCAGGGGTCTTCAACAGGGGGTCCGGGACCCCTAGGGGATCCTCAGAGTTACTACAGGGGGTCCGCCAAATCTTTGTATGTTATGATTATTTTTTTTACATTAATCACTTGAACCCTAGCATCCCTTTTCTGAGGAGAACTTTAGCCAAAATCGGCTATTTTTGGCAAAGAGTTATGGGTGTATAGAGGGGAAAAAGAGCAGCAAAAGTTTATCTGAAACACAATGTTGTACAATATAGAGGGGATCCCTGATTCATCTCTCTCTCAGCTAGGGGGTCCTTGGCCTGAAAACGTTGACGACCCCTGGATTAGGGGGAAGTCCCAGTGACATACTAACGTCATGTCCAGGGGCTGCACTTGTACATCAAGCCGCCTCACGCGACAGAAACAGAAGATAGGGTGACCTAACCTATGGGCCACATGGCTTGGCGAGGCTATTTTTATCTCTTAGCAGGATATCTCCAAAGGTTATGAACAGATTTGCATGCAAATGTGTGGCGAGGTTTGTCATGGGCCAAGGAAGAAATTATTCACTTGATTCAACACAGATTAATGGTTGTACTTCAACAGGCCACATTCACCCTGGGGATGTGTATGTACATCAAGCCACATCACGCTACAGAAACAGGAGATATAGGCTCCTGCTCTATTGGCCACATGGCTCGGGGACCGTTGGTCCCCAAAGCCTACTGCCTTATATAATAATTCAATTTACAACAACAATACTGAATTACTAGTAGTAAAACTTGGGTTTTATACGCCAAAATTGTTTTGAGAAAATGGAATGTGTTGTTTACAAAAGTATTCAACTCCTTTCACTTTGGCACATTGGTTCTCAAAGTGGGGTCCGGGGACCCCCAGGGGTTCCAGGGGGTCCCCAGCTAATTGTGTTAATATAGCGTTGCAATAGTGTTAACCTTTTATACTTTGGCTATTCAAAAATAGCAGATGTACAAGCTCATAGCGCTATGAGCTTGTAGATCTGCTATTTTTTTTAAATCGTGAACATTTGTGCAAATCTATGGATATGTTTATTTTTTAAGACAACATTTTTAACTCAAATATTTCATTAATTTTGAGGGTCCTTGACATGAAAAAGTTTGAGAACCACTGCTTTGGCAAAGCTCAATTCAATTAGGTACACAATGTTACCTTCAGAAGCAACCTAATTATTTGGCTGGTCAATAGCGTACTATAATGTTTCAGAATGAACAATGACAGTTTTCAATACACCTGATTTAGAAAGGTCCTTCAGTTAGTTAATGAAACCTGAGGCAAATAATGAGCAGAACATTCCAGTGTCTGAACCACTGTACTGTATGGGGACAGTCTGCCTTAAGCATCAAGTAATGAAAGAAGCATTGTACGATACAGATATATTGTCAAATCAGGCCAGGTCATCTGTGTACCTGGGCATGAAGCAAACTGGTAAGAGATGACAATCCGAAACCAAAAACAACTTTTTGTTTTACTCAGTAAATGAACGTCAGTACTGCTGTTTTGAAACTGTCATAAGGAACTGACGTAATCCTTTGCATAAGAAATACCTACCTTGAAAACCCCTCTTCAACACTAATTAGTGTGCCATCAATGTTGGCACACCTAACATTGCAGGGCTTTAAGGTATGCCTCAGTCTATGGCAAAGCTAGTGGAGGGTGTCTGCAAATTAACATTGTGACTTTTCATTCCCTAAAGTTACCAAAAGCCTTTTTGTTTTTGTCGGACCAAATTAGAGTTTTAATGTGAACTGCACGTCTCAAAGGGAGAAACACATTCGGGCCTAAATAGACTGTTAGTGTGTTTGTATTCCTGAGGCAGAGTTAGCAGTGCATAGGATTTAATATTGAACTAAGGGCACTGTGCAAATGTTGTAAAACGGGGTGTTTAGCGAGCATATTTTATTCATGGATTGTATAGCTTTTTAATATTGCAGGAGAAATGTACGGACACATTGTCTTCAAACCCAATAGGGGTACTGTACATTGTATCATGTCAATTAGTGTTGATTTCGACGACTAAAACTATGACGAAAAATGTTTGTCGACTACCTTTTCTCACTGATGAAAACTAAATTAAAACAAAAATAAAAAACAAGCTATGATGACTAAAACTATGACTAGATATATTGACAATTCAGTCAACAAATAAAAACTAGACTAAAATGTTAGGGAGGGACGAGTGGAGAAAAGATCCAGTAGAACTAAGACAAGTCATAATGGGTGCACACGGGTGTCACAGACCGAAAATAGCTGATCTACAAGCTCACAACGCGTCGCAGCGCCACGCGTTGTGAGCTTGTAGATCAGCTATTTTTGGCATGCAGCTAAGTGAAAATGAGCCATTTCGATGTCATCAAGCTCTGCCAAAAATACATTTTTTTCGACTAAATCAACTGCAGATTTAGTCGACTTAAAATCTTATGGTATTTAGTCGACTAAAACTAGACTAAAAGTGCATGTAAGGTGACTAAAATAAGACTAAAACTAAACAGAATGTTATTCAAAAGACTATGACTAAAACTAAATCAGAATGTGCTGTTAAAAACTGATGTCAATACTGGCAGTTCAGAGGGTTCTCATGGCATAGCACCGTCTAAACCCTTCAAACCTTCCTCAACCTGGAAATTGATGTTGCATGTCAGGCACTCTAAATGTAATATTGGGGGCTGTCCGGAACCAATCACTCCCTATACTAGCTAGATTCAAGTAGATTAAACGACACTGTGTTACGCATGATAATGCTTCTGAGCTATATCAATTTGCCAGAGCTGCCCACGTACCAGATCACAGACACAATGGAACTTATCCTACAACTCACTGTGCCGCCTATTTCTATCTCTGCCTTATAATGTAGGCACGGACACTTTCAAATTATTGGAAGCTATTACTTCCAAACCATTAATTAAACCGAGATGGGCACAATCTCATCAGTTATATCCATCTTGCTCTGACAGATACAGTACAGTAGGAGGGAGATTGCTATGAGATTAAAATGAGATTGCAATTATGAAAGATTTTAGGTATAAATTGAAAGGGCATCTGGGTGGCCATTGCAGAGACTGGGGTTTTGATTCCTTCCCTCCAGCTTGCCGGGTGCGCAATCAAATGTGGATGGGAAGCCGGCAGACGTTTATGTTCTTTGTCACTGCACTAGCAACTCCTACAGGTTGTTTGGGGGCGCTTGTTCAACCAGAGTGCAGACTGGGACAGATGGCGTGTGCTCACGCTATGCTCTCAGCCGATCAGGTCTTTGAACAACAAGACCATTGGTCCAAAAGCAGTAATATATGGAAAATCGAATCCCCCCCCAGGCAATCAGGTTATAAACAATTGACTCTATAGGCCTGTTGTCTGCCTGCCTGTGTGTAGATACTGTAGAGGCAGCTTCTTGCACACAATCGCACATACAAACGTACACCTACCCCAATATTTACACACGCACATTGGCACATGAGACTTTGCATATTGAGACTGCACAGTGCACACACAAACATAGGCACACATGAATGCGCGCACGTCTGAGAGAGAGAGACAGACTGACAGACAGAGAGTGAGAGATCAAGAAGAAGAAAAACGACAACAACACAATCTTCCGCTATCCCGTGCATTGCTTTTGTGTTATTTCCTGTGTCATTGTGTGTGCTTTCGTGACATCAAATTGAAAGTTTTTGGAGAGCGGACAGACTTGTTGGGAGATGCTTCCTGGTGAAAGATTTGTAGTGTGTGTGAGTGTGACCCCCCTGTTGTGATCAGTCATGTAGAGGGGAAACTACAATGACTCAGGACAGACCATTTACAAGACAGACAGTTGTATTATGTGAACTGTACAGCATTCTCACGACTTTGAAAGTTGTGTAGTGTGTGCCCGCCATTAGTCACAGGTTCTATTGAAACACTAGCAAGTTGAACAATTGAAGCTCCAGCCATTTGTGCCCCAATAACAAACCTTTTCCACAGTCACTTTTCTTGTGTTATTGTTGCTAGTCCATACCCGAGTGGTCCGTTTTGAACAAAATGCCTCAAATCATGAACGCAGCGTCCGATTGCTGCAACTTTGCACGCACATTCCCACTTTTATATTACTCCTACAGATTTTGGCCAAACATCACGCAAATTGGTACACATCATCTCTATAGGCATGTGATCAAGACGGATTATAAATGTGATTATAATGCATTGTAAAATTGTATGTACTTGCGCTGGGTCACCCAAAGTTGGAGATTGAATACTGTATCAAATTGATAATATAATCATGTCAAGAACGGCACTTAAGTATTGATGTCCTTTTATTATTTTTGGTTGATTTAAATAGCTGATTATGATCTTGAACTTTGAAGGTTTCGACCTAAATATTTATCATCTTCTTGGCATCAGTCCGGTCTAGTATGTTTTTAGATTCTAAAAAATGCTCAAGGCTCTAACAAGAATTAGTGTCTAAAACCCCTGTTAGAGGCTCTTATGGATGTGCTCCTCTTAGCACCACAAGTAGTAGTTTTGAAGATATCTTGTTTAGGACAATGGTTTTGTAATGGAAATGGCATCTGTCAATTCGATTTTGAGAGATCTTGTGAGCAAGTGGACGTTTTGGCCTACGGGGGGTGCTAGAGGTAAGGACACAGGGTCACCACAATCAGTTCCTCTTGCAATCTGCCTAACGAATGTTGAGATAGCTTATGTTCAAAGCAGATGTTTCCCAGTTTTTCTTTGTTTTTTGTTTGTTTGTTTTTACCTGAGGGTGTTGCATGGAGGAATGGTCATGGGGTCCCTCAATATTGCTAGTGGGAATCTGGGAGTTATGATGGATGCAGAGCTTAATGTTCAAATCCATATCACACATTTTATAAATACAGCATAGAAAAGTTCAAATTTAGAAGTGTCTTATCTCGGAATTCGAAAAACGGGTCCATGTATTCATCTCCAGCATGTTAGACTTCTGTAATACTTCCCCAAAAAGACTGCAGGACGGTTCAAATAGAAAATGGCAGGACAGAATGTTCACGGCATACACCATTCTCATACTTATTGTAGATCTCTTCACTGGCTCCTGATCAGTCCTGACACAATGCAGAGTTGGGTGTTCACTGAAATAATCACTGGGGAAAAGACTCTTGAGTCTAATGTCAAACTTTCATCTGCATTTGCCATTGATTGTCCCACCGTTCCTACCACATCTACCAGAATCAAAACAGGAAGGAGCGAGCGACGCAACTCTATGCCTCGTTGAGAAAGTCGAGAATACTTTTATGCATATCTAAACGCTGCAAGAAAAACGTGACGTGCGGCTCAAGAGAGAAGTGCACACCAGTCGTACCATAGGAAAACAATAGCTTTGCTGGAGATGCATTTTCAGCTGATTTTTTGATGGGAGTCATGTATACTGTATGTGGTATCCATTTATTATTGTGTTTACTATTTTGGTGTCAGCATGTTGGCACTGGAAATATTGTGTTCTTTAAAATGTGTCTGAATACTCCCGTAAGAGATGGGCTGTGTCGAGGCAGCCAGACAGGAAAATACAATTATTCATTCATTCATTCAGTCATTCATTCATTCCAGCGATACATTTTAGTCTCTCTCTCTCTCTCGCTCTCTCTCTCTCTCTCTCTCTCTCTCTCTCTCTCTCTCTCTCTCTCTCTCTCTCTCTCTCTCTCTCTCTCCCTTTCGTGTGTGTGTGTGTGTGTGTGCCTGCATCCCTGTGTGTGTGTGTGTGTGTGTGTGTGTGTGTGTGTGTGTGTGTGTGTGTGTGTGTGTGTGTGTGTGTGTGTGTGTGTGTGTGTGTGTGTGTGTGTGTGTGTGTGTGTGTGTGTGTGTGTGTGTGTGTGTGTGTGTGTTAATGCGTGACTAGTGGATCATAAATGATCTATCATGCGTTTTAAAACACACATAAATGCATTATTTTATGTGTGTGGGCGAGGAAAGGCCATGGGGTCACCAAAGTCCCTGGGCGTCGGCATGAATTATGCTTCAGCAAGTTTCTGCCAATTCGTTTTATTTATTTTCATAAACTTGTAATGATCCCAGTCGGGAAATTCACTCTCTGCATTTGACCCATAGTGGACTGCCACAGGGATGCTCAGGGAGCCGTTAAGGGTTCAGTGTCTTGTTCAAAGACATTTGACACAAAGCCAGAGGAGCCAGGCATGGAACCTTCCGGTTCCAAGATGGCCACTCTCTACCTCCTGAGACTGCCACCGCAGATAGTGTTTGAGATATCTTTTGTGGAAGTGGACATGGTGGCATAAGGGTGGTGTGGGAGCAGAGGTGGAAAACGTACTCAATTTCTTTCTTAAGTAAAAGTATCAATGCTGCAATGTAGAAATACTCAGTTACAAGTAAAAGTCCAAAATAAAAAAAAATAAAAAAAAGTAAAATTATCAAAGTATCAAAATGTATGAGTACCAAAATTAGAAAGTATTCATAATGGACTCATAATCGCGACGCATTGTGAGCTTGTAGATCTGCTATTTTCAAATGGCTGAATTGTATATACTGTAGGGTGGTAATGCATGTTTTGTAATAATAATCAAAATCTACAAAGTAACTAGTAACTAAAGCTGTCAAATAATTGTAGTGGAGTAAAAGATACTACAAAAATCAGCAGGGTTCATCCACAGGGAGCAAGGTGGACAGTAAATGACATGGCAATCCAGATAGGGCTGTCACGATTACAAATTTAAGTTGACAATTGTCACTCAAATAATTGCGATTAACGAATGCTAAACAGAATGCTCTTGTCAGAGCCTATTATAGCCACTAGCAGGGCTAAAACTCATGCCATTCATAATTATTCATCATATTAGTGGGGCCATTAATATTTACACCATGGACAACCATGCAATTTATGCAATGAACTGTGACAAATAAAACACAAAAATACAAACTAATTTTCTATTCTATCGCTAACAGACTTTTAAGTGTCCCATTAAGTTTTCTGTATGGCTCTACTGCACAAATTAAGACAAATCATAAATATTCAGTTCTGTCCACCCTGAGCAGCTGTATGAAAATGTTTTAAATTACCACAGCGGGACCTAAATCCGCCCTCCCTAAAGTATTCATTTAAAGACTCACAAATTTCACATTAGGCCGACTAAGGCAGGCTACCATCGACAGGATCATGCTGGGTTTTGTGGTGGGGGGTGCAGGGATATGACAGCTTGCCATTGTTGTTTATTTTTTTGTCCAGCTAATTGTGGTGTGCTGTCTGTCATCCAGAATAGGTTGCTTCTCCTTCGCAGCGGCAGTAAGTAGAGGAAGATGCCATGTTTGTGTTTCTGAGACAAATTAACCACCGCTCACCCGTCACCCCTGTTCTAGGGTGAACATTTAGCAAAAATAGTTGTGAGTTTGTAGATCAGCTATTTTGGGGCGAAGAGAATAGGCTCTATGCGCGGCAGCCATGTTGAAAATAAATTGGGCCTCTTCCTTACTTCCTTCACAGGTGTGACCAATGATACTAATGAAGGCTCCGTTCCATTCTACTCAAACAGAGTCAGGGTGCTGATATTGTGCATGTTGGCCCAGTGGAAAGAGTCTCAAAGTGTGGTACAGGGATCTTCATGGTTCCTTGAGGGGGTTCCAAATGGCTCCTTACGGGTGTGTAACTCTGAGAGTTATGGGGGTCCTCAAAGTCCTCAAACTAAATGGAACTGAGCCTTCATTAGAATCATTGATAACACCTGTAAAGGAAGTGGCCCAATTTCTTTCCAATATGGCTGCTGTGGAAGGGACCAAGTATAGACCCCTGGGGGACCCTGGTCAAGCAAGTACTGTATATACTGTAGGGTTTAAGTGGTTAAATAAGGTCAATGGTTAGCTGTTGAAAGTCCCTTCCATAAAAGTGATTTACAGTAACGTGATTTTAAGCAATGCTTGGCAGAGGCACAGTACAGTACAGTACAGCTAGGCTACATGGTACAGTCAGGGTGATGTGACAAATCAACATTTTTGGATGACGATGGATGGAAATGTTCTATAAATATTCACATATGTATTTTTGGATTGTTTACATGTTACGCTCTTGGTATGTAAGGAACTTTAAAGAAAACCAACGTTTCCTGCCATTTCATAACCATGGGAATCCATTCAATAGGGTACCCACACTAGACACATCTAGCTTTCATGTTTGCATAACATCTTATGCTGTTGAAGAAAAAAATAAATCTCTCTCTTGAGTGGGATGCTGTGAAAACTGCTTGCCTATAACAGAGTATTTTAGTATACTGTACTGTATAAGTTAGTGGATAGGTTGCAACAGTTTTTTTATGACCCACATTTCCGGAAAATGAACCTGGATCCTCACTGTAATTCATTGTCAATTTCAGTTGCTATTGACTGTTTAAACAGGAAAGACTTGTGCAATTCATCAGTGTCACCTTGATAAAGACAAAAGACATCTTCATATCTGTTCCATTTCATAATTTTAGGCAAACATGATAGTATTTTTCTCAGGCTGCAGAACAAAATGTATTTTAAAACAAACAGGCCAACAGGCATTTGGGCACACAAATAGAACCAATGCTCATTCCAGAAACATGTAAATAGAAAACTAAGAGTTAAATCAACCAATGATAAACTGATTAGGTGTAACGGTCGGCTAACAAAGCCTCAAAACTACCATCTTGTGGTATATTTGTGTAAAGGCTATCAATATTAAACGTCAGTAAAATAACATCAGATAATTCAGTAAGACATGAAATGTTATCAATGAAATCAGTAGAATCTCTAATCCATAGGTCTTTAACGGACGCCCCTGGACCCCTAGGGGGTCCTCAGAGTGCTGGCAAATCGTTGTTATTATTATTATTATTATTTTTACTTTAACCACTTGAATTGAAGGAATTCTAGGGGGAACATTTGCTGAAAATAGCAGATCTACAAGCTCACAACTCAACTCAATTTACTCAACACTGATGATAGTGCTGTGAAATAAGTCTAACAAGCTATCTATGAAATCTGTGAAAAAGTCGAATCTGCAACACAATTTTATACATATCAAATAAAACGTATAAAATGGTGTAGTGGGGTGTCCCTGCTTCATCTCTCTCTCAGCTAAGGGGTCCTTGGCCTGAAAGATGTTGAAGACCCCTGCTCTAATCTATGCAGCAAAGGTGTGGACATAATGACTTAAAGGAGGAGTTCACCCAAAAAATGATTTATTTACTATCAATTGCACTCCCCATGAAGCCTTGAATACATGGATTTATTTTGTTTTTTGTCGCATTCCTAAGCCAAAGATTTGATGCCCGGGTGTATTTCCGGTAGGAGACACAACAAATCTACTTTGTGTCTCCTACCGGATACATTAGCCGGTAGGAGACAGGAATCAAATTATTAGCTTAGGAATGCGACAAAAACACAAATAAATCCATGTATTCAAGGCTTCATGGGGCGTGCAATTGATAGAAAATAAATCATTTTTTTGGGTGAACTCCTCCTTTAATACAAAAGTCAAACAAACTTTGAAAGATAAACCAATAGTTAATTAATGTCAGGTACTATGTGTCACCCTGGAGGATCAGACAATGATTTGCGTGCTTCAGGCAGCGTAAATACAGGATGAATAGGAGTCTGACAATACAAGTCAAGAAATCATGTTCAGCCCCCCAGACTGTGTGACAGCAGGACTCAGTCGAGCATTCAGACCCTCAGGTACATCCAGTCAGCAGAGAGAGGGCTCGCTTTCCCAGAGGAAACTCTACCGATTTGACTTTCGATAGCGACTCAAGTGCCTCTCACACAGGGTTGCCATATCCGTTTATTATAATTTCCCCGCAAGCTTTTATTTGAAAATAGCCGATCTACAAGCTCACAACGCGTCGCATCGCGACGCGTTGTGAGCTTGTAGATCTGCTATTTTCAAATAGCTGATGTATATGTTAAAGTGCTCATGTGGCCCTATAGTCGCTTATTTTGGGCTGGTTTTCCTAGACCTGATTGCTTGTTTCTCTCACAGAATCTGGCAACACTGCTCTCACACACCGGATCTTTGTTTATAGATGCCAGCGGGAAGAACAATAGAAAAGACATAAGAAATGCAGGGAGCAGAAACAAAGACCGGGGCCGACCTTGGACACGCAGACGCAGCTTCACAAAGACACAGTAATTAACATGTCCTCCAAGGAATTATTGAAAGACCTTAATGTCCCCTCCTGTCCATGGGGTCATTTCTGCCCACACGTGGTGTAAATGCCTTGGTCTTAAAAGCAGACTTTGTTCTGTGTTTTATAGACAGATTCAATTCAGAGACAGAGACATTCTTTCTCTCAAAACATGGAGTTTCCAAGAAGAATCAAGAATCAACTTTATTTTCATATCACTGGTTTACAAGAAGTGGGTGAAATAATTGTTTGCATAAGGGGGCGGGGGGGTCGAGGGAGAGCAGGGGGAAAAATATATTAAATAATAGTACAAAATCAAGATATCTACATATACACATAGCATAAGACCAGTATTTTTAAATTATTTTCCTATTTTCCTTTTATTTGATATGGACCTCACACATACATTGGACGAACCAGATGTTTAGTTTACAGTGTATGTAGCACGAGTGCTAATTCTCAACACCTGTCCACAGGAAGCTCCTCTAATGTACAGTAGCACTATTCTAAAACCCAATCAGGTACAAGAAAAATATGTACTAACAATTAACAGTATCATACAGTATGTGTGACATTAAGCATATGGTGCAAAAGTGGTAACACATTGGTACTGTAGGTCCACATGACATTATAAATTATGATGAATCAATGTTTTCTCTTCTTGTTGAAAGAGTTTAATAGAAAACTAGATAAAGTGCTCCTCGGAGCACAGGTCTCCGTTATTGTGGCCTCCTGGTGGCGCTATAATAGGCCAATGTGAAAAGGGTGCCATTTATTCTTAGGTCGTTCACGGCAATCGGACACTGCATTCATGATTTGATACTGTGTACCGATTTGCATGACGTTTGGTTAAAAACTGTAGGAATAATGTGAAAAAAATGGGTTTCGCACAAATCGGCCTCCTGGTGGCGCTATAACAGGCCCATGTGAAAAATTTGAGGCAGAGGTTCTGAATTGGCATCCAGGGAGTGTGTGTGCACAGTTTCGCAGCGACCGGGCCAACGGTGCCGGAGATTTGGTGGTAACACACGGACGGACACACGGACGGACACACGGACGGAGGGTAAAACATACTCTCTCGCCATGCCTTACGGCCTGGCGGAGACAATGACCTGTGGATAGGGGATTTGTGTCCGGGATACAAACGAATACCAATTAGAAATTCTCTCTCATTGTCTAATACAAACATTTACAAAAGTTTGAAAAAATTACCCCATAGTACTTTTCAACAGGATGTGTGTGTGGTTATTTAGGTAGTGCTTGGAAAAAAGGTTGTATTAATAAAGCAGATATATATATTTTTTTATCAGTACCCTCATCCAGTTTTGTATACACTTTCTAAAATGCACAAATCATTGTCCAATCCTCCAGGCCATCCATGGAAGCTCAGACAAATTCCCTTTTGACTTCTCTGTCAGAGTTTGTTGACTCTTAATGTTTAAATTAAGCCATACTATACTGTATTTCCACACTTTATAGCATACAATTGCTTTGAACTTGACTTTGAGCTTGTAGATTGGCTATTTTCAGCGAAGAAATTCGGTACAGAGGGAAAAAAAGTAGGCGGGCCAGCATAGGCCCCCGAGGGACACCGGTGAACAAAGTATAAGGGTTTAAGCGGTTAAATCAATGTACTGAAAAGACATGACATTGACACAAATTTAAGTATCCGACTCAGTGATATTTGGCTGAAGTGTATATAGAGCAGGGATGGGCAACTTTGATGATGGAGAGGGCCACTATATTTCCACACTCACTCCAGACTCCAGAGGGCCACAATGCATATACTGTCGGGCCATTCTATGTCACATAAAAGTAGCAAAAATAGCCGATCTACAAGCTCAAAACGCGTCGCAGCGCGACGCGTTTTGAGCTTGTAGATCGGCTATTTTTGCTACTTTTTAATTGGAATCCTGATTTTTTTTTAGCTATTTTTTTATTTGAATCCTGAAAAGTAACATCTTTATTTCATTTCAAGTGCATTTAGTTATACTTATGTTAACTTTATGAACTTAAATACAAATACATTAGACCTAAAAAAGACAATAATATTTAAATACTAGTCATTAATCTACTATAATACAGACTGAAGTAATTAAAGCGGGTCATGTTTGGAATTGTAACAGCTGAAATCAATAATATATCTGTATTCCTATATTAACCTGCGGGCCGCGTTAAGTGAAGGTGGGGGCCTCATGTGGCCCCCGGGCCGCCAGTTGCCCATGTATGATATAGAGCAACATCCAGTGCAGGACTCAATTGGAAAAGTACTGTAGTTTCTTCTTATTGCTGTGTGTGGATATCCCGAGCTACAGCATATGATACAACACTTGTGAATGGAATAGACTAGAGATAGAGAGAGAGAGAGAATTGTACATCTCTGGTAAGCACACGTGATCACCTGCCAAATGTTATATCTGTGTATGACAGAAAGGGGGAGCATTTTAGTCCCCTGGGCTTTTGGCTTGAAGTCGCTGTATGTGTGCAGCATCAAATCTGATCCCTAGAACACTTTCTGCACAACCCCCCACACACCTCACATTTGTCCTCAAGGTATTTGCCATGAGAGAAACAACAAGGGCAATAGGACAAATAGGAAGTTTGTTGTTTAAGCCCATCTGCACCAAATGCTCCAGAGAGCTCAGTGTGCATCTGATTGAAATAAATGCATTCCAACACATTCAAAGCAGTACATTTATAGCCCCAAGCAGCTGTAAAGACCAATTCCCCTAAAAATATTTTTTTGTTAATGTCCTTTTGAAGCTTACCTCTGAAGTTTTCTGGTAGTTTCTTGCGATCTGCATGTCTCTGAATTATTAATATAAGACAAAAAACATCTGGTCTTTTATCATACAGTAGCACTCACTGGATCTAGGTTTGACGAATGCCAAACAACTTGAATGGGGTGGGATTTCCCAGGCCGAGTGTTGAATATTGAATATTTTATTAGAATTAAAAATGCAAAACAGCACGAGTACAGTCAAACACTTGGTCTAATAGGATAACACCAAAAAAGTTCAATGTTTCCATTGGGGTCCTATGTATTCAATTCATCAACATATAAACAAGATATGACACAGTCATATTATACCAGGTTGCAGCAAAGTGCTCATGTGGCCTATAGTTGCTTCTTTTGGGCTTGTTTTCCTAGACCTGGTTGCTTATTTCTCTCACTAAACATGGCAACGTTGAAAGGCCAAATGAGGAACAGCGCCACAGTTCATAGAGACATACAGTACAAACACAGTATTGTGGATCGTCTTTAGATCCCATATTCTGAGAGGACATTGAGCCCTCATTGGCTAAATGACCAGCCAATGAGGAAAAAGTCACACAAAAGGACCAGCCAATGAGGGAAAAGTGCCTACTAGCGTAGAGTGTAGATATAGACCAGGTTTGGCAACCTGGTAAAAAATAACACCAAAATTCAATATAATCACAAAAAGTGCCAGTCAGAGCCTTACTAAAGACATGCATTGGTCAATGAGGAAGTGACTGGCTCCTTTGCCTTCACTGTGGTACATTTTCTGTATATCCCAATTTGTTTGGGATTTTGTTTGCATGTTCTCTCATTCAGGGGGAACAAACATATGGATAATTATCATTATTATTGATTATTAAGGGAATGGGATTGCGGCCATAATAGCATGTTCATAGATCCCGGCATACGGAATGAGGACAAAGATAGATGTTTTTTAAAGGATTTAAACCACACCAGGGGACATGGGGAAGGAGACTTTAAGAGCGAGAGAGAGAGAGAGGGGGAAATTATTCTTCAAATACTGTTGCCGTGTGTGTCAGAATTTGAGAGTCAGCAATGCAGCAGTCACTGTGAGAGCGGAAATAATTGGCTGTGCAAAGACATAAGTGTCAGTCTTTCCTGGGTGCAGCTTGAGAATGTTATAACTCCTTTGAATACATGAGCATCTACATTTTTGTCCCACTTACGAAGACACAGTAAAAATCCTCAGTGTTAAGTTACATTTTGTACCTTCGGAGTTACAATGGATAAATCAACACTGAGGATTTTTACTGTGCAGGTTTATTTATAATAGATATTCCTTAATGAATATTCCCCACCAAAACTTGGAAATTGTCCCTGTTTCAACATGTATTTATTTATTTATTTGCTGTAGCGAGGCCTGGGCTTGTCTTTGTTTGCGTGCCTTGTGTTTTGTGGCACTTGTTTGATATTGTGATTTGCGTGTCATTAACATATCTATTATGCTAATTGCTCATGATTTAATGCCTCTGAGAGCACTTCAAAGGACAGCTGAGGAGAAATTGCTGTTATGGGAAGTGCAGTACCTAGTTACCCATAGTCTCTACCTCTACAAATACAATGTCTGTGAAGTTGTGCTGGTAGCCTATGTTGTTGTTGTTGTTTTCCTGGGGGAGAACAAAAGGAGAAAGTCTAATTGCATTTTTTAATAGAAAGGAACAAATGAGAGAGGTGGTATTCCGCTCTCTTATGCCCTGCCCATGTTATGCTTCATTGTACAACGGTGTCGCGCACCGAACATGAGCAAATCTACAAGCCCACAACTCGGCGCAGATGCGATGCGTTGTGGGCTTGTAGGTCGTCCGTGTTCGTATGCGATAGTCATATGATTCACGGCGCACGCACACACGAGCACACACACACACACACACACACACACACACACACACACACACACACACACACACACACACACACACACACACACACACACACACACACACTCTGACTAAACAATAGCCCTCCCTTCCAAAGACCAATGTAAAACACATTTTAACTTATAAAGCTTTGAATTAATCATTTTATATCTTACTCCTACAAACTCTAACGTGAATTTAACAAGCTTTCACCTCCTGGCCTATTGTCAACGGACACACATAGTACAGTATTACAGTTTACGCTTGTTTCTAAGTATACACTTTATTTGGTTTCGGCATGATTTCCATCGCTACTCATGAGACTATTTTTCACCCTAAGGTGCCCAGCGGTTTTTCACAGCTTGTCATATTGTCATAATATAGGAAGTATAGACAGTAGTGGCAGAGTACTAAGACACTAATAAGGTAACAAAATGCAGAGCCAAGCATTTTCTGTGGGGAAAATGCTGCCATCGTGATTTCAGGCAGAAGGAAATGAATGTGGCACTCTGGTCCTGAGTCTTATCCACGCTATTTATGTGGGGGGGGGGGGTTTTCGCAACCAAAAATTATTTATGTGGCTTTTCAGAAGAAACAATGTTATGACGTTGTTCTCACGGCTGACCTAGTTCAATAGAGGTAGCCTAAACACACACAGACATTTGTAAAAAAATCAACCTTACAGTCAGTACGCTGTATGTATTGTGGGCCAGTGTTTCGAGCTAAACGCTCGCGACCAAAATAGGTTGCCTTTGGTGAGGTTATAAATGGAATACTTTAATTACTGGTTCTTGATTGACACTCAGACATCAATTAAGATGTCTTTGGGGGGTTCTCCTTAATCTGCATCAGATAAACTTTGTGAGAGGTGTTTACACCAAATAGATTGATGCTGTGGATACTTGCTTTAACCCATTTAGACCGGGAAAGAATCTGTGTATTTTTTATATTTCTTTGGCTATTCAAAAACAGCAGATCTACAAGCTCATAGCGCGTCACCGAGTGCCGCGCTACGAGCTTGTAGATATGCTATTTTAGAAAAATCGTGAAAATATGTGCAAATCTTTGAATATATAGATATTTTTATATATTTTTTTCTATCATTTGCAGAATCCCCCAGAAGCAAAGATTTGAGTTACAAATATTCGCTTTAAAAAATGTGTATGTGTATGTATTACACAAAATTTCACGAGTTTTCTAAAATAGCAGATCTACAAGCTCTGAATAGCCCCAAAAAATCTTAAATATGACACAGATGCGTTCCCGGGTCGTAATGGGTTAATTCCCCCTCCATTTCACCTCCACCAAGATAATCACTCCAAAACGGGACGCTCTCGTCAATGCCTCGTATAGATTCTTTAACCCATAGCTGTCAATTTGATTCACGACAACAAGGCATCGTCTTGCCAACGCGCTACAAAAGGCCATTCCAAATAGATGTATCCTTCAGGAAGAAAGGATTTCTAATAGCTAGACCCATCCACACTTATATGAAGGTTTATTGGAGAACTTTTCTAAAGGCCATCAGAAACACCTGCACATGCAGCTCCTCCTCGGCTGGCGTCTGTGAGATATAAGCCTGGTCTCAGGTGGCCTTTTCTCATTCAGCTAAGATCATTAGTTTAGCCTGAGCCCCTATCACTACATTAACAGCTATTTCACATGGGAATCCCACCTGCAGTGCCAAGGCTTCGCGTCACTTCTTCTCCCCACCCGTGCGCCTCCCTCCTCCTCCTCCTCCCACCAATGCGCTAGCTTCCTCCCTAACTCCTTCTCTATCTGTCCTTTTCCCTCAGTGGCCTCCGTTCACTCCCTCTTCTCCCGTCCTCTTCGTTTTATTCCCTCTCCGTGCATTTTTCTGTCCCTTTCCCACCCTTCTTTTTTCTCCTTATGTGACTCCTGCTTCCTCCTTTCCTTCCTTATCCCCCCGCTTGTCATCCCTTTCTGTCATTTCACCATTCACTCCCTGCTTCTGCTCCTCTCCTCTACCCTTTATCAGGTTTCTCCTCTCCTTATCTGCTTATACTGCCCCCCCCCCCCCCTCCTATTCACTTTAAGCAATTTATTTTTCCCTCCATAACCTCATCAACCTCCACCTTCCCCTCTTCCTCAACCTCTCTCCCTATGTGTTCTCCTCCTCCTCCTCCTATACCTTGTTTCCCTAAAAACCAGTCCGCGGTCTTTGTTTCTCCTCCTGCTTTGCACGTCCTCTCTCCTCCCCGCAGCCTTGTTAAACAGAGCACCACATTAGCCCCCCTCCTGCCTACATAAGGGGGGGGGGGGGGGGGGGGCTGGCCTGTCAGCCCCAAGCCTTAGTTAATCACTCAGCCGGCCAGGCAGTCCGGCAGCTCGCCGCTAGGTCCCTGGACGCTAATAGCAATGGCTGAGAGAGAGGGGGAGGAGGAGGGGGGCGGAGTGGACTCATTAGGAATACAGGTATTTAACCGGTTCAAACCGGGAAACGCATCTGTGTAACCACTTAAACCGTTATTTTATACTTTGGCTATTCAAAAATAGCAGATATACAAGGTCATAGCACGCTACGAGCTTGTACATGTAGATCTGCTATTTTTGAAAAATTGTGAAAATGTGCGCAAATCCTTTTAATATATATATTTTAAAACGAACATTTTTAACTAAAATTTTGCTTCTGGGGGTCCCTGGAACAACATATTTTGAGATGGGGGACCACGGCCAAATATATATCATTTTGGGGGTCCTTGACATGAAACCATTGATAATATAGCAACATAAGTTTAAAAACAATCTGATTTAGAAGACATTAGAATCCCCAGAAGCAAAGATTTTAGTTAAAAATGTTTGCTTTAAAAATATATAGATATTCAAAGATTTGCACAAATATTCTAAAAAAAATATATAGCAGATCTACAAGCTCATAGCGCGCCCTCGGTGCCGCGTTATGAGCTTGTATATTTGCCATTTTTGAATAGCCAAAGTATAAGATAATGGTTAAAGTGGTTAAAATCTTAAAATGACACAGATGCGTTCCCGGTCTTAATGGGTTAAGGAAATGGTCCATTTCAAATCAAAGGTTCATTTGTCTCTCTGTGAGACATGAGCCAGGTTATATTGGGTTAGTTGCAAATTAGAAGTAGCTGTGCCGTGCTGTTTTTGCTACAGGCTACACGCGGGCTGGGCTGTTGACACTATCAATTTGATAAGTGATAAATACTTCTCATGTAAGGATGGCATATTTTATCCCAAAAGAGAGGGTTTGCTTTTTTCCCAGCCGAGGGTTTTTCTTTTTTTTGCTGACTGCTATGTGCCGGCAGGGTGGGACTGTATAAAGTTGAATTATGACCTCTATTTGCACAATGACAATGCTTGGAATAAGAAAAGGTTGCTGTCAAAGGCTTTCGGGTTTTATCAATGCCTTTCAGCATTTAACCCCTCACCACCCCGTTCTGTTTGCTTGGCTCAGTCAATATTGTGAGGGGAGAGAAATAATCCATTAAAACACTTAGACCATATATAGTTTGTTGACCAGGGTCCCCCAGGGGTCAATACTTGCCCCCCCCCCTCCTTTTATCCCTCTATACCAAATCTCTTGACCAAAAACAGTGGATCTACAAGCTCACAAGTCACAACGCACCACGTTGCAATGTGACGTGAGCTTGTGAGCTATTTGGCTGAACGTTTGCCTATTTTTCCAAATGTTCGGCTATTATGACATGCTCAGAATAGGGTGTGTGGTTCATGTAGACTGGGATCCAAACTGCTTCGCTATACGTTCGGCTGAGTTTTTTTCTCACTCGCTAATATACAGTCTGGAAAGCCTCCTATCTCTGTGCACAAACGAGTGAAAACGACTCACGGCTTCTGATTGGTCTTTAGAAGGGGGCGGGACTAGTGTTGTCCAATGTAAAACTCAAGTCACTTCCTGACTTGCCTATACGTAATTTACATACGACTCAAGTAGGAGGAGGAGACTGATAAGCGAAGTGAGAAAAAAAAATAGCCGAATGTAGGGAATCAGGCTACTGTAGGTCCATGTGGTTAAAAAGATGTGTGTGAACAATTTCCTGCCTCAAGTTCTCTTTGCCACTACACAGTAAAATCCTCAGCGTTAATTATAATCCATCTGTTAAGAGTTTAAACGTTTAAATGAATTGTCACTGAGGATTTTTTTCCTGTGTGGTCATGGGTCAAAATGACCGGTCCATCCACTCTTCTGTCTGTGTCTTCCAGTGCAAATCTGTTTGATGGAACTTAAATAGAATAAAAATAATAATAAATGCATTACTGACAGAGAGATTAGAAATGGCGAGCTAGCCTGTACAAGATGCAACGGCACACCCTCGTGTGTGCAGGGGGAAGTCTGGACCTGTCACCATGTCGACATCGCCACTATTAGAGGAGCGTACTCAGGTGCTGTGGCATGGCAGTCTCCAGTGTTTACCGTGGGAGCATCATTAGCCCGGCGTTTCACAGCCTCCTAAAATGTCATATATCCACAGTAATGAACTGTGAGAGCAACGGCGTATTCCCAAACTTCCCCTGCAGCAGCATACACATTAATCCAAACTGCTCGGATTCCGCAACTCCAGTCCCTCCGCTCATTAACTGTGGCAGGTATCAAGATAGGAATAATGAGGAAGTGCCCGCAAGTCAGGACATGTATTAACCCGTCCGGACCGGGAACGCGTCTGGGTGTCATTTTTTAAGATGTCTTTGGGCTATTAAAAAATAGCAGATCTACAAGCTCGAGTGCCGCGCTATGAGCTTGTAGATCTGCTATTTTTAAAAAATTGTGAAACATTTAGAAAATATTTGAATATATATATATATATATATATATATTTTTTTTTTTTTAAAGCGAATATTTGTAACTCAAATCTTTGCTTCTGGGGGTCCCCGGAACAAAACATTTTTAGATGGGGGGTACGCAGCCAAATACGTATTTAAAAATGTTTTCTAATGTTTTAGGACCCCCCAAATTATATGTACTTGGCCGCCGGACCCCCATCTCAGAATATGTTGTTCCAGGGACCCCCAGAAGCACAGATTGGAGATAAAAATGTTCGCTTTAAAACACAAATTGTCACGATTTTCCCCCAAAATAATGGATCTACAAGCTCGTAGATCTTGTAGATCCGTTATTTTTGGGGAAAACCGTGACAATTTTCTGAATAGCCAAAGAGATCTTAAAATGACACAGATGCGTTCCCGGTCTTAAAGGGTTAAAGAAATAGAAAGAGAGAGAGAGAGAGAATGAGAGAGAACGAGAGAGAGAGAGAGAGAGAGAGGGAGAGAGAGAGAGAGAGAGAGAGAGAGAGAGAGAGAGAGAGAGAGAGAGAGAGAGAGAGAGAGAGAGAGAGAGAGAGAGAGAGAGAGAGAGAGAGAGAGAGAGAGAGAGAGAGAGAGAGAGAGAGAGAGAGAGAGAGAGAGGGGGAGGGGGAGGGGGAGAGGGGGAGAGGGAGAACGCAATGTCATAGATGGGTAAATATCCCTGAGGAACAACCTAGGCTCAGATGGGGTACAAAAACTGACAAAGTGCGTGCATTCACAGCGCTTGGAGTTGATGACAGCCCCTTCTAGTGTGAAGAAAAACCCAATCATGCAGAATGCACATTACAACGTGTCTCTGTGTATAAGCAAAGACAAACGCTCGGTGAATTCCCTTGAAGAAAGACACAGTATCTTGAAAAGGAGGGCATGTTGGCAACAGAGACAGTACAAAATAAATGCTCATAATAGTTCTGTTATGGACAGTTTTGTTCAAAACATTGTTCTTTTCCACTCTCTACGCTGGACCTGGCTTTCTGTGTGAAATACTGTAGTATAGGCACTAGGCAGTGGTGTAAAGTGACTAAGTACTTTTACTCAAGTATACTGTACTTTTTTTTTACAATTTTGAGGTACTTTATTTTACCTCACTGGAGTATTTCCAATTGTCTATACTTCTACTTCTACTCCATTACATCTCAGAGGCAAATGTTGTACTTTTACTCCACTACAATTATTTGAAGACTTTAGTTACTTTGCAGATATAAATCATTACATTATAAAACATTCATTAACCACTTTAGCCCTATTTTATACCTGGGCTATTTGAAAATAGCAGATCTGCAAGCTCACAGCGTGTCGCATCGCGACGCGTTGTGAGCTTGCAGATCTGCTATTTTCAAACATTTTAGTACTTTTGTTACTTTAAGTACATTTTGTACTTTTAGTTTTTAATTTTGAATTCCGGACTTTTACTTGTAACAGAGTACATCTACATTGTAGTGATACTTTTACTTAAGTAAAACATTTGTGTACTTTTTCCACAAGTAGGGTGGAGGTAGGAGTAATATTTCTTTATTTCCATACCCAAGGAATCAAAAACACCCGCTCACTGCCTTACTGTAACCTGCTCAATAAAGATACATTTAATAGGGAACGTTTCGGTCAAGGAGCTTTGGATCTGTTTCAGACATAAGAGGGTCCTTGACCGAAACGTTGCCTATTAAATTGGCTATCTTTATTGAGCAAGTAAAAAGACAGTGTACAGGTGTTTTTGATTCCTTGGATTACTACTCCACCAACGCACCTGTCACAAAGACTTTTGATGTTTAGCGCTATACGCTACCAAAAAGGGTGAGGTTGCTTCTGCGGTTGATGTGTGGAGTATGAAGATTTGCCTCTCAAAAATATACCTCTAAAACTAAAACATGAAGCAGCTGTGTGAAATGGAATATGAAAGGATATCAAACCAGATCTTTGCCACGCCTGTCTGGCCTGTCAGTTGTGGCTTGTGAGCTTGTATATCTGCTATTTTTGAATAGCCAACTTATAAATGGATAAAGTGGTTAAAATGATTGTGACGCTACATCAACTACTTTTGTGGGGACCCCCTGGAACCACCCCAAGGACCCCTGGGGGTCCCCGGACCCCACTTTGAGAACCAATGGTTTAGAGGCGCCTCGATATGTGCAGATCAGACTTCCCCTTGTTTGCCCTTTTTATTTAATTACATTCTTTTTGCAAACTTTGGAAGCCAATCGTAGCCAATTGGAACGCAATCTGAAAAATCTGACTCTCACATCTTAATCACGTGATTTCAGAGAGAGAATGTATGGAGTTCTGGACAAGAAGAAACGGGAACTTTTTCATGCGTGGGCGACTTTCCCGGTTCCAGCATCCCCAGACCTGGCATATATACAGTAACCTGATGGACTTATCTCTTATGCCTTCTCCTCCACACCCACGACTTCCTCTTCTTATCTTAGCACAGCAGACAGATGGGTAAGCACAGCTGAAGGTAAAAAAAACATTAATCGTGGGTGTATTTCATTTAGGTGTTAGTTGTGTGCCAGCATGGACAGCTCTCCTGTAACAGTTAACTTCATGCTGGCACACATGAAACACAGACACCGGTATACCTTAACCCATTGTGACCGGGAACGCATCTGTGTAATTTTTTTGGCTCTTCAAAAATAGCAGATATACAAGCTCATAGCGCGGCACGAGTGCCGCGCTATGAGCTTGTAGATCTGCTATTTTTTGGGAAAAAAACTTGAAAATGTGTGCAAATCTTTGAATATATATAAATACATGTTTAACCCGCGGCCAAATACATCATTTTGGGAGGTCCTTGACATGAAAAAGTTTGAGCACCACTGATATTATAGCAAAATAAGTTGTTTTTTTTCTTTGAAAAACTGTTAGGATTTAGAAGACATTTGTAGAATCCCCCAGAAGCAATAAGATTTGAGTTGCAAACGAAAAAATCAAATCAAACATATACTATATTCAAAGATTTGCACGCATTTTCAAGATTTTTCAAAAATAGCAGATATACAAGCTCATAGCGCGGCACTCGGTGCCGCGCTATGAGCTTGTAGATCTGCTATTTTTGAATAGCCCAAAGAAATCTTAAAATGATACACAGATGCGTTCCCGGTCTGAATGGGTTAAGCTGCATTTAACCTTTCAAAATGTCTGCTGTGAATAAGGTCCATTGTCTGTCTGTCTGTCTGTATGTCTGTCTGTCCTGTGATCCAATACCATGCACCAACACTACAGCGAGAACATTGGTTCTTAAAGTGGGGTCCGTGGAACCTCCATTTGTCCTTGAGTGGGTTCCAGGGGGTCCGGAGTGAAATGTGTAACAGTTGTGAACCAGGTTTTCTGTCTATTTCTGTCAAATGTTGACACATCTTTTCCTATGTGGGTCCCTGGCACAACATTTTAAATGGGGATCTGTGGCTAAATACATATAATAACTAGCAAAGTGCTCCTCGGAACACAGGTCAGGGGGGGGCAGCAATGTTCTGAATTCGCCAATCAGGCTGGAATGTGAAAAATCGGACGGATCGGATGGATCCGTCTTGATCACTTGACTAAAGAGATAATGTAGCGATTTGCGTGATGATTGGACAACATTTGTAGGAGTAATTGTTACGGTCCGCTCCTCGGGCCGTGGACTTTGATGTTCTTATTTAGACCGCCATTGCCCTTATATGGTCGTGGACACTTTAGGCCTGTTCTGTAGGCCTGTCACGGTCCGCTCCTCGGGCCGCGCACTCTGACTTTATTATTTAGACCTTCCTGCCCTTATAAGGTCTTGGACTTATTAGGCCTTTGTTCTGTTCTGTATGTAGTCTTGTTATTCTGTTACTCTGTTGTTGTAGCCCTGCTGATGTTCTGTACCTTATTTTGTAGTATTGTTTCCTGTTGTGCCTAGTTACTGTTACCTGTCTTGTCTCACCTCCCTGTTGATTAGTCATGTTCTCCTCCTGTGTCCTCTTAGTCCCTCAGCCTATCCCAGTGTTGATTGTCTGTTGAGTTCACTGGTGTCTTATCATTTCCCTGTCTATTTAAGCCCTGTGTTTGCAACCTGTCCTTGCTTGTTCATTGTTTCCCATGTTGCGTGTAGTTAGATCTTGAGTTCAGTCCCTTGCCTGTATTATTACCTTTTGAGTTAATAAACCTGTTAAACCGACCAGTTCTGCCTCTGTCTCTCCTGCACTTGGGTCCTACAATCCTGCCCTGACTCAAACCGTCCGTGACAGTAATATGTTTTGCAAAATCAGCCTCCGGTGGTGCTAGAATATGGCAGATGTGGAAAAATGTGGCATTACTTCCTCGGCACAGTGGGAATGTGAGTGCAAAATTTCACAGAAATTGCATGCTGTGTTCGTGATATGAGGCATTTTTCAAAACGGAGCACTCCTCCAAACTTTGGAAGACATTTTTAGCCAATCAGGAGTCAGGATGGAATATGAAAAATCTGAAAGACCCTTTTCGTTTAATGACTATAGAGATACTGTTTACCGATTTGCTGATGTTTGGACAAAATCTGTAGGAGAACTGTCAAAAAATGTTTTGAAAAAAGTGGCACTATAACAGGCCAATGTGAAAAATTGCCCGTTTTAAAAGAGTCCAGGGTCTGCGCTGCTCTCAAATCGATAGGAAGGCTGTTCCACAGGCGTGGTGCTGTCGAGCAGAAGGCCCGGTTCCCCATTGTGCGTAGATTGGTATCGGGGACATCGAGGAGGAATCTGCTCACAGATCTGAGGGTGCGGGTGGAAGTTTGTAGAGGCTCACTTTAACATGTCTTTGGCTATTTTTGAAAAATCTTGAAAATTTGTGCAAATCTTCGAAAATATATATTATATTATTTTTAAGCGGACATTTGTAACTCACATCTTTGCTTCATGGGGGGGGGGGGGGGGGACAAAACATGTTTGAGATGGGGGTCCGCCGCCAAATACATATCTAAAAAGGTTTTCTAAAATTACAGTATGTTCAACATTTCCATGTCAAGGACCACCCAAAATGATATGTATTTGGCCGCGGACCCCCATCTCAAATGATGTTGTTCCAGGGACCCCGCTTAAAGCACAGATCGGAGTTGAAAATGTTCGCTTTAAAACACAAATTATATATATTCAAAGATTTGCACAGACTTAAAAAAAAAAAAAAAAAGATCTACAAGCTCATAGCGCGGCAGTTTATATATCTGCTATTTTTTGATAGCCGAAGAAATCTTAAAACGACACAGATGCGTTCCTGGTCTTAATTAGTTTCTGTAGGGATGTCCGTTTATGCAGTTATGAGTGATTAACAGGAACTAGTAGTGGATCTTGGCTGAAACGGGGAGCCAGTGCAGTGAGAACAGGATGGGTGTTATTATGTGATTGTGCTTACGGACTCTCATTAGGATCCTGGCAGCGCTACTCTGGATGTATTGCAGCTTCTGAGTACCGGTACTCTTGTTTGCCAGGAATCCCAATGAAGAGCGTGTTGCAGTATAGTCCAGTCTAGAGGAGATATCAATTTGGGCGTCCTTGACGTGAGCATGTCTGAGAACCAGTTTTATAGAGCAGTGGTTTTCAACCATTTTCATATCAAGGAGACATTATTTATTTGGTATTTGATCCCTGGAAACACTGTTTGATGAGATTTAGACTCACAGACCCAAGACTCAGAATATTTTGTTAGTTGTTGGATAAGATTTTGTCCACAATTCCATGCTGTATTGATGTGGTACTACAGGAGAGATGACAGGCAAACGTTGATCAAAATAACATTTCTTCTACATTCTCTAATTGTGACTTCTTGTAAATTAAGTAATGCAGATGTTTAACAATATAGTCCATGAGCCAGACAAGATTTCATTATCGAAAGAGTGGGCAAAACCATACCTATATTAAATTGTTTATAGGGTCAATATAAGTAAATAAATATATGATAACCTTTCCACAGGAGTAGCTTTTTCATATTTATCACACATTTTGTTATTTTCCCTGACAGGTGAAAAAATGACAAAATTTAAAAAACAGTTATCATAATGAAACTTCCCCAGTTGATTACTTACATGAAGACAATGATTTATCGTATTACAAGTTTTCTGAAATTGTATATTTAAATATGCAAATTAGACATTAGGAAAATATTCCCGAATTTGCATAACTTTACAGAATCAACATTGGAACATTGGACAAAGCCAGAGTCAACATTCTTATTTCATTTTGTTAAGATGTTGGAGTCAAAGGTTTTTAACGAGGGAATATTCAATATCTAGCTCAATGTTGGGGCTCTGGCTCATGGACTAAATGCTTAATTTGCATATTTAAATATACAATTTCAGAAAACTTGTAATACGATAAATCATTGTTTTCATGTAAGTAATCAACTGGGGAAGTTTCATTATGATAACTATTTTTAAAATGTTGTCATTTTTTCACCTGTCATGTACGTATGGGGAAAATAACAAAATGTGTGATAACCATGAAAAAGCTACTCCTGTGGAAAGGTTATCATATATTTATTTACTCGTATTGACCCTATGAACAATTTAATATAGGTTTGGTTTTGCCCACTCTATCGATAATCATTGCTCAATCTTGGGGCTCTGGCTCATGGACTAATAACTTGAGAGCGTAAAATGAAACCAAATAGACCCTTCATTTTACACTCTCCAGAGTCAAAGATCTATAAGGGTCCATTTGGTTACCAACTCTCCATCATTTAGCTGGGGACCCCCTGACCACTGGTTGAGAACCACTGTTATGGGCATAATTTGCATAATTTGTATGAGCTCTTGTTTTATTGGATCTTGTTTATTTGATACACTTACAGTATTTGTTGTAGCTCTTGCTCATTTGATTTTCCTATTTTTCTCATCTGTTTAAGAAAGTAGGTATAGCTGATATATTGCACTTTTACCTTAGCGCTAGGTATGCTCTTAGTTGCTTGTTTTAGGAGAGAATGCACTTAAGACTTCTGGTGATTAGTAGTTTTCTTGTGAATATGTAAATGTCTTTATTCATTCCATTTAATTGTGTTTTCAATCTCTTTCCCTTTGCTCTCACTCCCTGCCTCTATCCTCTCTCTCTTCTCACAGTCTACAAGAAGACGATGCTTTTTTACACCTGTAAAACTGATTTTGGGACGACAGGTTTCACTTGTGTGTTACAGCAAATTGATTTGAACAGTATTCAACTGTCGTCAGTTCACTGGTTCTGAGCACAAATCTGTTCTTTTTGCTCTGATCAGCATCCTGAAGGAAATTGGCTTATATGCCACCGTCTTGGCAGTACAGTGCTTACAGTAGCATTGACAGCAGTTTTGATATTAACCCATTAAGACCGGGGACACATCTGTGTCATTTTTAGACTGCTTTGGCTATTCAAAAATAGCAGATACACAAGCTCATAGTGCGGCACCGAGTGCCGCGCTATGAGCTTGTAGATCTGCTTTTTTAGAAAATTTGTGCAAAAACAGTTTCAGGAAAAAAACGTATGTTGCTATAATCAGTGGTTCTCAAACTTTTTGCATGTCAAGGACCCCCAAAATGATATGTATTTGGCCGTGGACCCCCAACTCAAGATATGTTGTTCCAGGGACCCCCCAGAAGCAAAGATTTTTGTTAAAAATGTTCGCTTTAAAAATATATATATTTTCAAAGATTTCCAAGATCTTTCTAAAATAGTAGATATACAAGCTCATAGCGTGGCACTCGGTGCCGCGCTATGAGCTTGTATATCTGCTATTTTTGAATAGCCAAAGTATGAAATATGGATAAAGTGGTTACACAGATGCGTTCCCGGTCTTAATGGGTTAAAGAGACAAGTATATTCAAGAGGCTTTGATGGGATGACTTTCATATAGAGCCACGTTTCAGGTAATCTTATTTCACTGACGAAAAGAACAATGACTGAATACTTTTCAGCACCTTTCTAGATCTCATAGCTCACTTTTGTGTTGACATACAAGATGTAGTATTTAAGGTTGTATTTTGACAGCACAGTAAATACAGTGTGCAATTAGTGCCCACTGTGTTTCTGTAAATATGATTTCATTGCACCTAGTATTGATGATTCCTTGCGTGTATAGTATTGTATGTCTTTATGTCTTGATGAATTGAATACATAGGACCACAATGGAAACAAGCCCCCCGGGCGTTTTGTGTTCATCATTTTAGCATTATTGTACAACTGTGCCTCTGTACTTTTTGCATTCAATCAATCAAACTTATAACTCCAAAATAACTGCCCTAGCCCTTCATGCTAGGCTAGGGCTAACTCTATAGCAGTGGTTCGCAAACTTTTTCATGTCAAGGACCCACAAAATTATATGTACTGTAGGCCTATTTGGCTGCGGACCCTCCCATCTGAAAAATATTTTGTGCTAGGGATTCTTTCAAAAATAGCAGATCTACAAGCACATATCGCGGCACTCGGTGCCGCGCTATGAACTTGTATATCTGCTATTTTTGAATAGCCAAAGTATTAAAAGAAATGATTGTGATGCTATGACATTTTGCTGGGTAGTACCCCCCATGAACCCCACTTTGAGAACCAATGCTTCTATAGACGGGTTTCCTGTTAGTAAACATGAGGATATGACCGCGCAGAGGAGGGGGAAGCCTATAGAGGGCGCCATTACCCGCAGCAGTTCTGGTCAAATGTCCATTCATAAAAGAAATGATCTTCACCGGGTTTAATGAAAGTAGATTAAATTATGCAGTTTGTAATACCTTGTTTACTCAATAAAAATGACTTGTCGGAAGTTGGATCTGTTTGTATATAATAGCAGCATTATGCCTATTCTGCCTATAATAGCAGAATTATAGGCAGAACACAACAACAGAGTGAACGGCGCAACAATTCGTTTCCCCCGAGCATGCGCAGATTGCGCATTCTGCTCTGTGATGACGTCGCGCGGAAATCCTTCTATAGCACAGACTGCAACCTGCTATTCCTCCGTAGATGGTGGGGACAAGGGTATCATTTTCCCATTTTCATACTCTAAAATTACCCTATTTTTTCCCATGCTAAAAATCTAAAAGCCCCGTGTGGCATGGCTACTGGATATTACTCTTTGTTATGTCCTGAGTGCTGGTACCTCTACTACAAAGCCACCTCTGGAGTGTACGTGAACAAAGTGCTTCCGTTCTGTTGAATAGTACATGAAAGGAATATTTGATCTGGTACAGTTGTGAGGGGTAGGCTACGCTCCTTGCCGCTGTGTCAGTAAAGGCAAATGCTGGCATGGCTCATTTTTTAGCTGCCACTATGCAGCTAGTATAATCCTTTTTTGTACTCCATCGTGCGTACACGGCAGTGTCCCTCATTGACAATAGATCAATGAGAGACAGACACTTCTATCGGCTGTTTTGGTGCGCAACACCATCGTACGACAAGGGATAAATTAGGCTTAACCCATTCTGTTGGTACAGTAGGGTGGTTTGTCCGTCCAAAATGTTCAAGCAAAACAAAAAAGAGATACTTATCAAAGGACCACAAACTCATTATTCTACACTTTGGCTATTCGAAAATGGCAGATATACAAGCTCATAGGGCGGCACCGAGTGCCGCGCTATGAGCTTGTAGATAAATCATTGCAAATCTTTGAATATATGTTTTTTAAAGGGAACATTTGTTACTCAAATCTTTGCTTCTGGGGGTCCCTGGAACAAAACATTTTGAGATGCGGGTCCGTGACCAAATACATAAAAATGTTGGGTCCTTGACATGAAAAAGTTTGAGAACCACTGAAGTTTTTTTCAAAAAATTGTTAGGATTTAGAAGACATTTTGTAGAATCGGAACCTCAGGCCTTAATGGGTTAACAGTATTGGAATTAAGGTTACAGAAACTGAATATCAAACTAAGAAATGGAAGCATAAATCTTCAAAATAACAAAAACAATCCACCCTTTCTGAAAAAGTACAAAACTAAACTACACCAACCCAAACACAAACAACAATTTACCCTCCCTAACTAAACATAAACAAAGAGCATGTTCATTCATGAAAGTCATCAATAGAATAAACGCTAGGAAGGTAATCAATATTTGCAGCCCTAATTGTGTGCTTGTTGAGATATATATATATATATATATATATATATATATATATATATATATATATATATATATATATATATATATATATATATATATATAGTCATAGTCTCTCAAAAAATGAAAAGCGTTGAAATGTTCTCTGGCATCGAGAAGTCGTTGAACCCAAAAGAAAAAAGGAAAGAAAAGCTGCTCCTATTAGTGCACACATGACCTGAATATATATTATATAATATATACCACTGGAAAATAGAGACTAATTGCTACTATTGTTGTATAGTCACTCAACGTTAAGCTGACCTGTAATGTCAGCTTGGCTTGCGTTCCAGCATGGAGCAGACCTGGATATACGCACACAGAGAGGGTCATAGTGGGCAGGCGCAAAGAGAAGCCCCTGATAATTGCCTGTGTATGCTTGTGTCAGGGCCTCTGGTGGGTGTTCATGCTGCGACTCCGGTGGAAGACGTTGCAAAATGAGCCACTGCATCAAAAAATTGAGGTTGGCAACCCTCGTTGCACGTCCAGGCGATTTTTCAAATGAGCATTTCTTGGGCCCCCAGAGGAAACCATGGCTCTCCCACTATCATAAGCAATTGGAATTGGAATAGAAATGGACTCAAATCAGACCCCCCCCCCTCCCTCCCTTCTTTGCCTGGCATGTGTAAGTAGGCTGGGGCAAGAGGGCAAGCTGTGAACTTCAAAGAGCGTTGGATAAGAGATGTGGAACAAGAAGATGTGTTTTTGTTTTCAATATAAATTAGGTTGGCATGTTTTTTTCCCAAAGCCTTTTTTTTTTTTTTTAACCCATTAAGACCGGGAACGCATCTGTGTTTTGACCATTATTTTACACATTGGCTATTCAAAAATAGCAGATATACAAGCTCATAGCGCGGCACCGAGTGCCGCGCTATGAGCTTGTAGATCTGCTATTTTTTTTTAGAAAAATCTGGAAAATGTGTACAAATCTTTGAATATATATAGTTTTTTAAAGCGAACATTTTTAACTCAAATCTTTGCTTCTGGCGGGTCCTTGGAACAACATTTTGGGTGGTCCTTGACATGAAAAAAGTTTGAGAACCACTGATATTATAGCAACATAATAGAAATAAAAATAAAAAAAACTGTTAGGAGGAGAAACTTTCACGAGTTTAAAAAAAAATAGCAGATCTACAAGCTCATAGCGCGGCACTCGGTGCCGCGCTATGAGCTTGTAGATCTGCTATTTTTGAATAGCCAAAGAAATCTAACAATGACACACAGATGCGTTCCCGGTCTTAATGGGTTAAAGAATGATTGAAGAGAGATCAGAGGAATTTGAGTCCTAATATATACAGGAAGGGCTCTGTGTGCATTGGTCTCATGTTAGCACTGACAGTACTTTTGACAGCCCAGGGGCAGAAATAGCACCGTGTGCAGAATTGGACACTTGGAGCTCTATTAATTCAAAAGTTTTGATAAATGTTACATAGACACGTGTGCAATAAACGTTTTTTTTTTTTACTCCATAGCGGTAAATGGGTCGATGTCAAGTTTTTTTGCGAGTACAAGGCAGCTTGATATATACATTCCATACATGCCTTCCTGTGCCGGACAGATGCTTCAGCTTTGCCGTGTATGTATTCTCAGCATATGGATATCTTTTTGAACAGTCGTCTGTCTGCGAATTGGCATCTAAGAGCGGGACATAAATCATGTATCGCGGTCTAATCTCTTCCCTTTTTATTATACAATTTATTTAATGTACTTCAGAGCTATCCCACAATCTGATGATTTAACTCTTTAAGACCGCGAACGCGTCTGTGTGTCATTTTTAGATTTCGTTGGTCTATTTAAAAATAGCAAATATACAAGCGCGGCTATTTTTGAAAAATCATGAAAAGTTTGCTTCAGGGGATTCCAAGAACAAAATATTTTACAAACGTTCGCTTTAAAAAATATATAATCCAAGATTATGCCACGATTTTTCAGGATTTTTCAAAAATAGCAGATCTACAAGCTCATAGCGCGGCACTCGGTGCCGCGCTATGAGCTTGTATATTTGCTATTTTTTTAATAACCAAAGAAATCTAAAAATGACATCCAGATGCGTTCCCGGTCTTAATGGGTTAAGGGAAAAAAATAACAGGCTTCTCTCCTCTGATCCACTTGAAAAGTCATGCCTGATTGGAACTTGGTGGAGTTGAGTGAGAGGCACATTTGCATTTGGCCGACCAAATCACTATTTTTATAGACCCCTTTTTGCAATTACATACCCTCCATGTTAATGTTACTTTCCAATGGAATTACTTCTTTATGTGCTCCGATGCTTGTACTCCATTAATTTGGTTTTATAGCCACTAAATTAGTTTCACTTACCCCCTCTGGCAGGGAAGCCTAATGTGCATAAAAATAACTTATGCCCCTAAACATTCGTTACGCGCAAAAAAAAAATATATTCAGCTCAAGTTCAACGCAGGTAGGCCCCGGGAATGCCAATTAGGCCTACCTTCAAAACTCCTTCGGTTTTTCCAGACACTCTCAATGTCTGTTAGACTACAATAGCATAACATCCAGGTAGAAAGTCATATGCTGATGCAAGTCATGCTTGTCTGTGCCTGCCTGTACCGTGCGATATTCTGCTAGAAGTCATAGCTAGCTGCCTGTGTGCCTGTGCCTGCCCAGGACACCTTGTCTCACCACCTACATAAAGTTTTGGAAGGGAACATTTTCTCCGGGGAACGGGCATTGGAATAATGACAATATTGTCACCTTCACCCATCACATTCTCGGGGGCGGCCGTTTCACTTTCACGCTTGAACATTACGTTTTAGTGCTACTATTAAGGCATTATGAATTAGCATTAGTGTTTTCTTTGGTGGTGGAGCGGGGTCCACTGCCATTGGGGTCACATTGGGAATTGCGCCCGCTTGCAGCTTGTGTGGTGAACTATGACGTGCTTTTAACAGTGATACATAACTCACTCTGTGGGGGACAGCATCAAGGGCTGAGCTGAGGAGAAACAAAGCAAGACTGGGATACTAGCAATAGCCAAGTACGGGGTATACTACAGTCGCATAGTCAGTGGCGTGCACAGACATTTTGAGGGGTAGGTGCTCAAGTAAATTATACTTTTTTTTGTTTACTTGGTCTGCTCTTTTTTTCCCTCTACACCTATACCTCTTTGCCAAAAATAGCCGATCTACAACGCCTCGCGCTGCGAGGCGTTGTGGGCTTGTAGATCGGCTATTTTTGGCTAAAGTTCTCCTCAGAAAAGGGATGCTAGGTTTCGAGTGGTTATGGTAAAAAGAAAAATCATATCACATAAAGATTTGGCAGACCCCCTGTAGTAACTCGGAGGACCCCCTAGGGGTCCCGGACCCCCTGTTGAAGACCCCTGCTGTAAACTGATTTTTTTTTTCTTTTTTTCAAAAGGGCACTTCTGGTCAAGAGGGCAAAGGGCAGGTGCTCTAGCACCACCTAGAGTCTATCTGTGCACGTCCCTGAGCATAGTATTTAAACAGATTCATTGATGAATGAATGTGCCTTTTATTGAATTAAATGAAATATAGATGTTTGAATGATTATGCTCTTTGCAGCAAGAATTAAAATGGTTTTAATCATTGCCATTTTTTTAAAAGATATCCTTGCTTTTCTCTTTGATCAACAAAGCCTTGAATTACTGTTATGAGTGGGTCATACTGAGGGGAAGATCTATCCCCATAGAAACACCAATTAATTAATCCCAGCCTCTAATATGACAGCGCTGCCACAGGAGAGCTCTTGTCTATACCTCTGATGTTTGAGGTCACAGACTTGAATTACTAGCTAGCTAAAAGTGTCGCTCACAAAAGATATACTATATATACTGTATATATATATATACATGTGTGTAAATATACACACGTGTGTGTGTGTGTGTGTGTGTGTGTGTGTGTGTGTGTGTGTGTGTGTGTGTGTGTGTGTGTGTGTGTGTGTGTGTGTGTGTGTGTGTGTGTGTGTGTGTTTGTATTACTATACTTGTGAGGACCATTTTCTTGGTTCTCACAAGAGAAATTGTTATTTTATGGTTGAAAAAATATTTTTAGAGATACGTTTACAATTAGAAAAAGATTCAGGTTGGGGTTAATACTAGGATCAGACATTTAGAGGTTAGATTTAGGGGTGGGGTTGTAGATTTTTCCCATTTTATACTTAGTTGTGCGGCGATGTCAAACACCGGAAAATAGCCGATCTACAAGCTCACAACATGTCGCAGCGCGACACGTTGTGAGTTTGTAGATCTGCAATTGTTTGGCTTTAGGCTTGCGGTTAAAAATGCCAAAAATATCATAAATCAATCATAAAATCGGCTTCCTAAAATGTTGATGTCCTAGTATAGTAATACAAAAGTGTGTGTGTGTGTGTTTGTGTGTGTGTGTGTCTAACTTTATAATCTTTGTGGCACGAATATAATACATTGTTTTATTATAAATGGCTGCACACACATTTTTCCACATTCCACCATTTGGAAATAATATTATTGGTATTCCTCCTATGTGCCATCTGAACCATCCATAATCTCTGTAAATTAACTTAACAACACTGACTCCTTCAAAGAATGACATTACATTAATGCTACCAAAGTATGCTTCTTTTTTGTAGGGCTTCTTGAGCTCATATATATATTTTTAGAGAGGATCCCAAACTTCCATGCCAAGGACTGACTGACACATAGCCATAGCCTCTTGTCCACTGTGTTGCGATGTAATGCGTTGTGAGCTAGTCAAAATACATGATTTTATTCCCAATGACACATTTTAAATGCTTTTTTATGCTTATTCATAATATATCTTTTTATATTTGTCTTCTCTCAGTCTTAACCTGTGCCCCTGCCCCCCTCATCTTTTTGTGATTTGTTTTTAACCCATTAAGACCTGGAACTGTGTCATTTTTAGATTTGAGCTAAAAAGCATTATTTTACACTTTGGGCTATTCAAAAATAGCAGATCTACAAGCTCATAGCGCGGCACCGAGTGCCGCGCTATGAGCTTGTAGATCTGCTATTTTTGAAAATTTGTGAAAAAGTGTGCAAATCTTTGAATATACTGTATATATTTTTAAAGCAAACATTTTTAACTCAAATCTTTGCCTCTGGGGGGTCCCTAGAACAAAATATTTTGATGGGGGTCCGCGGCCAAATACTTATCATTTTGGGGGTCCTTGATATGAAAAAGTTTGAGCACCACTGATATACAGTAGAAACATACGTTTAAAAAAAAAAAACTGTTAGGATTTAGAAGACATTTTGTATAATCGGAACCTCAGGCCATAATGGGTTAAGGACCATGGACAGCTATACATAATGTGTGCTTGTCCTTTCAGCACCATGGATAGCTCTACATAATGTGTGCTTGCGTTTCAGCACCATGGATAGCTCTACATAATGTGTGCTTGTCCTTTCAGCACCATGGATAGCTCTACATACTGTGTGCTTGTCCTTTCAGCACCATGGATAGCTCTACATAATGTGTGCTTGCGTTTCAGCACCATGGATAGCTCTACATAATGTGTGCTTGTCCTTTCAGCACCATGGATAGCTCTACATACTGTGTGCTTGTCCTTTCAGCACCATGGATAGCTCTACATACTGTGTGCTTGTCCTTTCAGCACCATGGATAGCTCTACATACTGTGTGCTTGTCCTTTCAGCACCATGGATAGCTCTACATAATGTGTGCTTGTCCTTTCAGCACCATGGATAGCTCTACATAATGTGTGCTTGTCCTTTCAGCACCATGGATAGCGCTACATAATGTGTGCTTGTCCTTTCAGCACCATGGATAGCTCTACATCAGTGGTTCTCAACCTTTTTACAACAAGTACCACCTCAGATTTTATCTGTCATTCCAAGTACCATTACCGCCAAACGTGCACGTTTCGATATTTTGCGCGCGCGCAGCGCGCGCGATTTTTTGGGCGGTTATTAGCGGTTATTGATGCTTTTTGGGCGGGTTTAGGATGGATTTAGGGCAGTGGTTTTCAACCTTTATCATGCCAAGGACCCCTAAATTGATAAACATTCGGCCGTGGACCCCCATTTGAAAATGTTTTGTGCTAGGGACCCCCAGAAGCAAAGATATCAGTTCATTTTCGCTTTAAAAAAAAAAAAATATTCAAAGATATGCAACACTTTTTCAAGGTTTTTCCAAAAATAGCAGATCTACAAGCTCATAGCGCGGTGCCTGCTATTTTTGAATAGCCAAAGCTAAGTGGTTAAAAATGATTGTGACGCTATTAACTCATGTCCAACTTGACCATACTGTACAATACCAAGTACATTTTCAAAAAGCCAAAGTTTAAATGGGGCTGAAGCGGTTTATGTATGTTTTGTCATAATAATTAAAATCCACAAAGTTACTAGTAGTAACTAAAGTTTTCAAATAATTGAGGTGGAGTAAAAGTATAATATTTGCCTCTGAGATGTATTGGAATAGAAATAAAAATATTGCAAATTGGAAATACTCCAGTCAAGTAAAATTACCTTAAAATTATACTCAAGTACAGTATTTGAGTACATGTACTTAGTTACTTTCCACCACTGTCAGCATTAGATAAGATGAATTACTCACCTTCTGAAAAGATGAAAGAAAACACACTTTTGTTCCATAGCCCCACATTGTCTTGGTTTCAGAGATCATGGTTGTAAATATGAACTTTTGCCACAAAGTCTTTATATTCCATAATGTCCCATGACCCGCGTCCGTGTTATTGACATTTTGACGATGCACGTTAGTCAAGTGGAGCTGTGTTCCGTGAGCAGAAAGCTGTCAAGTAGCCTCCAGAAAATAAATCTGGTTTCCTTTCAAAACGATGTGCATTTCAGAATAAGAGGTTTTTTAAAACGATCCTTGTAATGTTACAATTCAACACACGTTTTATTTTGAAATCATACTACTGGAAGTAGAAGTACCCAGGTAGCCTAGTTGAAACTACTTAACTTCACGCGAAAGCAGCTGTTTATGCGGAACGGGGGAGAAAAAAAAAAGTCAGACAAACAGTGGGGGGAAATCACGGATCTGTGAGAGTGTCCCGTCGTCCCGTTTGACTTTTTCTTAATGGAACGGCGTTCCGCCACCGAATCTTTTACGGCGTTCCGGACCGTGCCGGCCCACTTTCACCCCTGCCCTTCACCGTGTTTGTTTTGATCGTGGCTACCAGTACCGGCGCATTCAAAGTAACAGCCATAAATGCGCTGTTCCCACACTGACAAAGTGTTCAACAAAACCTTTTTTAAAGTAAATTTGAGTGATATTATGGTAATGTTATTTCCATTCAAAGTAGTATTTCGATAGTTTTATTATGTTTTCATATATATAATTTTTTTTTTTTTTTTCATTTCCCCCCCACTTTTTTCATTTTTGGGAAGATTCTTCCGCGTACCACCAGGGGGGGGCTCAAGTACCACCGGTGGTACGCGTACCACAGGTTGAGAACCACTGCTCTACATAATGTGTGCTTGCGTTTCAGCACCATGGATAGCTCTACATAATGTGTGCTTGTCCTTTCAGCACCATGGATAGCTCTACATAATGTGTGCTTGTCCTTTCAGCACCATGGATAGCTCTACATAATGTGTGCTTGTCCTTTCAGCACCATGGATAGCTCTACATAATGTGTGCTTGTCCTTTCAGCACCATGGATAGCTCTACATAATGTGTGCTTGTCCTTTCAGCACCATGGATAGCTCTACATAATGTGTGCTTGTCCTTTCAGCACCATGGATAGCTCTACATACTGTGTGATTGTCCTTTCAGCACCATGGACAGCTCTACATACTGTATGTCTGTCATACTTCTGTTGTGTGCATCACTGTGTCCCTTGACATGAACAAGATTGAACAGAAACATACGTTTTTCAGAATACTGTTGAGATTTAGGAGACATGTAGAATCGGCTTCAGGTCCTAACCTTGCCTGTGTGAGCTATGGGATATCGGAATTTCCCCTCGGGGATTAATAAAGTATCTATCTATCTATCTGTTGATCTACTATTGTAGCTAAATAGTTTGAAACCATGTTTAAGGTTGGAAGTGTTTAAACTGCCGCAAAATGAATACTCAAATAATTAGATATGAATTTGAATTTCTTTTATTTTTCTTCTCCTTTCCAATTGGCCCCCCTTGGCCACCACTTTGAAAACGTGTGAGTGCTATATTCTACTACTTTGTACTTTGCGTTAGTGCCCTGTTGTTCTGTGTATACGGAGCCCTTCAGTGACTGCTGGCGCTGAGATGAATTGCTCACAGGGGATAAATACAGATGCATCATTATGGCTGTCTAACCCAATAAGACCGCGGGAAAGCATCTTTAAACCATTATCTTATGCTTTGGCTATTCAAAAATAGCAGATCTACAAGCTCATAGTGTGCTATGAGCTTGTAGATGTACTATTTTTTGAAAAATCATGACAATGTGCGCAAATCTTTGTGTATTTTTTTTTCTTTTGCTTCTGAGAGGGGTCCCTGGAACAAAACATTTTGAGATGGGGGTCCGTCCACTCCGCGGCCAAATACATATCTAACTTTTCCATGTCAGGGACCCCCAAAATGATATGTATTTGGCCGTGGACCCCCACATCTCAAAACATGTTGTTCGAGGTACCCCTATTAAGCACAGATCGGAGTTAAAAATGTTCGCTTCAAAACACAAATGTTCACGATTTTTCCCCCAAAAATAGCAGATCTACAAGCTCATAGCGCGGCACTCGGTGCCGCGCTATGAGCTTGTAGATCTGCTATTTTTGAATAGCCCAAAGAAATCTTAAAATGACACAGATGCTTTCCCGGTCTCAATGGGCTAAGCGGGGAAAGAAATAGATTTCCGTGTAGTACCTTCCACTTCACACGTCTGTGACACAAAGGTTGCTGTTTTTCTCGTTCTTTCCTTTTCATCTCCTTTTATAAATCACACCTCTATGTGTCCGTGTGAATCAAAACAAATTGTTAGATTCATTGGATAAAGAGAGAGAGAGAGAGAGCAAAACATTCCTACAGTCAACAGGGATTCTGATTATTTGTTCAGGCCACATGTGAACACAAACAAAGAAAATAAGACCAGAGAACCCTGTGAAGCGTGACAAGGGCTTATTGTTAAGAATCTCTTTGTGTGCTGATTCTGGTTTGAGCAATATAGAGTGCTTTCATTGTGTGAGATAGCTGTACAATGTGAAATCCTCTGTTGATTTACCCACTTTCAACTCGGTTCTCCGTATTTTGGGCTTTGTCATTTCTAGGTGGAAATCTTTTTCAAACATTTTCAGGATTTTTCCAAAATGCAGTGGTGTAAAGTAACTACTGTACTTTTACAGTACCGTTTTGAGGTATTTTTTTTACTTTACTGGAGTATTTCTAGTTTTTTGTACTTTTACTTCTACTCCACTACATCTCAGAGGCAAATATTGTACTTTTACTCCACTGCAATTATTTGAAGTTTTCTGAAAAACAAATAGGGGTTCCCACCCAAAATGGGTTAACCACTTCAGCCCTATATACATTTCGGCCATTTGAAAATAGCCAATCTACAAGCTCACAATGTGTCGCATCGCGACACATTGTAGATCTGCTCTTTTCGAATCATTGTATACATTTGTAAACATGAAATGGCACATTCTGCATAACGAGTACTTTCTATATTTTGGTACTTTAAGTACATTTTGATGCCAATACTTTTGTACTTTTACTCAAGTAAATTTTTAATTCCGAACTTTTCACTTGTAGCATTTCTACATTGCAGCATTGATACTTTTATTCGAGTAAAGCAATCGAGTACTTTTTTCCACCACTGTCACCACGATGGGTTGTGGAGCTTATAGATCTGCTATCTTCAAATTGTCAAATAACTCTTGAGATTGTGCGAAATGTAACCAAACGGATGGATGGCTTACAAAGGGATAACTGAACACTGAGGAAACACAGTGTGGGAGGTAGACAATGGAACAGACTGTCTACATCTGCCTCCATCAGGGCTGTATTATATACAATACACTGTACCCTCTTTGAACCCCACAAACTCTCAACGACTTGAAGAGTCATTATTTTATTTCCAGGCTCGACGTATAAGTCGTTGCCTACGTAAAAGAGAATAATGCTAGCACTCATCCTTCAGATACTTACAGTATTTTATTTTAAAAGTTGTAACGCAAAGGCAACCATTTGCCATTCTGACTTTAAACCATTAAGACTGGGAACGCATCTGTGTCATTTTTTGAAATTTCTTTAGGCTATTCAAAAATAGCAGATCTACAAGCTCATAGCGCGGCACCGAGTGCCGCGCAATGAACTTGTAGATCTGCTATTTTTGAAAATATTGTGCAAATCTTTGAGAATATATTTTTAAAGCGAACATTTTTAACTCAAATCTTTGCTTCTGGGGGATTCTACAAAAATGTCTTCTAAATCCTAACAGATTTTTTAAAAATGCATCTGGCCGTGGACCCCCATCTCAAAATATTTTGTTCCAGGGACCCCCAGAAGTTGTAACAGAGTTACAAATGTTCGCTTAAAAAAAATACATATTCAAAGATTTGCACACATTTTCAAGCTTGTATATCTGCTATTTTTTAATAGCCAAAGAAATCTTAAAAATGACACGGATGCGTTCCCGGTCTTAATGGGTTAAAATACAAGTACTGTACCTGAAGGAGAGAACGTGAGTGCCAGGACTCACGTTCTCTTTACGTTAAACTGTTTGGAGCCGTGCACCCAGTAAGGTTATACCATATCGTTTGTTTAACTGAGAGTTGTGCTCGCATTCCTTCTAGTTTGATGTACAGACAAGCCACAAAGAGAGCCACAGGAGATATGTATATGCTTTGATTTGGATTGTGTCCCTGTCTTATCCATGAATGTAAATCTAAAAGACAGAAGGGTCAAATATTATTCCCTTGTCACTGTCAATGCACAGTGGTTTTAGTAGTACTAGGTGATGTGAGATGAATTTCTGCTTGCACATCATAGATCCAACATTCACACACACACACACACACACACACACACACACACACACACACACACACACACACACACACACACACACACACACACACACACACACACACACACACACACACACACTGTTTCCACATTATCATCATTATTATTTAAAATAAAACACCAATCCAGCTATTTCAGGTTCCATTTTGGATAGGTGAATGTTGCTAAATACTTGCAGTGTAATTCTTGCACGTTTCAATCTCTATGTCTATCAAAGTCACAGCTCACACTTTTTGTCAGGCGCTGAAATGAAGAGTGTGGACTACTGTTGTGTGTATCATGGTAATTACTAATTTGACAATCCTGATCACTATACTGCCTCCCCCTGGTCAGCCGGGGCGCCTGATGGAGGGGAAAGGAACTGCTTGGAATAATGTGTTCCTTCCATGCGCTACGTCCTACCGGGGAAAGTCCCCCCTGTCAGGTGATAAGAAGCGGTCTGCTAACTCATCATGCGTTGAAGGACGCATGAGCTGAGTTCGGGGCTCTCCCCAGGCTGGCAGAGGAAGAGTAGCGCCCAGGATTACACGCTTAGGCATTGGCACTGGGTGAAAAATAGGGGTTACTTTGGCTGAAGATTTAAATAAAAGTTAAAGTAAAGTAGTTAAAATAAAAATTACTAATATGACATCTTTGACATATTTCGGTGGCAATCCATGCGCTTTGCTGTGCATAGCTTTAATAGATTATTCTGTGGCCAGGCCAAATCACCTCTCATCCACGCCATCCGCAGAGGAAGAGAAAAGTCACGGAAACATTTCCGTCTAGACACGTACTGTTAAAAGGTATCACAGAGGGACCGGAGCGATGTAATGGCATCTAATGAGATCCACTTCCCGCTGAATTAATCATACCTCCTCTCCTAAATGAAATGGAATAGAAAGTTAACTTTCGCAGGCACATTTCATCTGTGCAATTTGGAGAGTTTGACTCTAATCAACAGGATTGGAATACTGCACGTTTTAAATTAATTTTTTGTTCTATCAAACACAACTGCAATAGAGCGTCGCAGTACCCGCCCACTTCCAGTTGCTGGAAGTAAATACTCAATGCATTTTTCCCATTGACTTTTCCGAAAATATTTATATAAATTAATTTAAGCCTAGAATCAAACTATCCAGGATCCTGGTGAATCATGACCATAAAACGTTTGATTCTGTGAAAAAGCTTTTTTGAATACGGCAAAACAAAGGGTATTTATTAAACATAGTATATCATATCATTAAATATAACATTTAAAAAATCACAGAAAAAAAGGTTTTATGGTCATGATTCACCAGAATCCTGGATGGCTTGATTCTAGGCTTAAATTCATTGATATAAATATTTTTGGAAAAGTCAATGGGAAAAATGCATTGAGTATTTACTTCCGGCACCCGGATTCTGCGCAACTGCGATGCTCTATAGGCTCTATGTACAGCAGCCATATTGTAAGACATTCACAGGTGTTACCAATGATACTAATGAAGGCTCTGTTCCATTCTGGTCAAACAGAGTCAGGGTGCTGATACTGTGCATTTTGTCTCACTGGAAACACTCTGCTACACCAGTGGGTCTCAAAGTGTGGTCCAGGGACCCTCATGGTTCCTTGAGGGGGTTCCAAATGGCCCCTTACGGGTGCGTAACTCTGAGAGTGTACAAATGGAACCAAATGGACCCTGTAAGGGTCCATTTGGTTTCATTTGTACACTCTCAGAGTTATGGGGGGCGTGGAAATTGAAAAATCGGAGAACCACTGTGCTACACTAAATGGAACAGAGCCTTCATTAGTATCATTGGCAACACCTGTGAAGGAAGTGATACTATGGCTGCTGTGCATAGAGCCTATACTGGATGACAAACTGGAACTTTGAAAATATGACAAGTAATTAGTTGCAACACATTTGTGCATTGCACACGAAAAATGCACAATACTTACAGACCACACATAAAAATGTTTTATTAAGTGTATTAACAAATTGTTTTATACATTTATCGATGTTGTTTTTGTAACCTTTGTTTCACAAACAACAGTATTATAAAAATAAAAGCACATGTAACATAGAATGCCTGTAACATGGCTATCGTGATCATGGTGTATTCTTTTTTTTCCTCCAGTTTTTTTTCTTAAGCAAATTTGGATTAATACAGTATCTCTATTATAATAATTACTTTATTTTTAATACAAAAAGTGAAATAGAAAACAAAAAAAAAAGAACAGATATATCTGCCATTATGTGCAAGTCTATACATGAGGGCACTGCAATAAAACGAGAATGTTTTACGTTGAACTCAGAAACGTAATGCAATGTACCGAAAAAGAAAAACAACATGCTGAAGAATGCATGGCTGGGGATAATACTTCATCAGCGAAAGCGTTTACGTATGTAGGTAATTTATTGAAATCTGTGCAATCTACGAACTTCAGCACATACAGTAGTAGGCAACATCGTCGGGGATGAATAGTTTTTATTTGATGATATAGGTATTTATTTGATATCCATAACTGTCAAGGTTATTTCATCGTGAGCAAGAAGGGGGAGAAAAACAAAATTGTGGCAGTAGAAGTAAAACCTTCCTACCATGTCGTACAAATTCATATGAAAGTTGACATGAGCATCCCAAATGCACACTCTCGACCAGTCATAACGACAATGAAAATGTCCCCCAAATGTCCTTCACTTCTGTTCCAAAATTGTTCTTAACCCTTTAAGACCGGGAACGCATCTGTGTGTCATTTAAAGATTTCTTAGGGCTATTCAAAAATAGCGGATCTACAAGCTCATAGCGCGGCACCGAGTGCCGCGCTATGAGCTTGTACTGTAGATCTGCTATTTTTGAAAAATCGTGAAAATGTGTGCAAATCTTTTAATATAAATTTTTTTACGCAAAGATTTTTAACTCTGTTACAACTTCTGGGAGTCCCTGGAACAAAATATTTTGAGATGGGGGTCCATGGCCAAATACATATCATTTTTGAGAACCACTGATATTATAGCAACATAGTTTTTTTTTTCTCAAAAAAATGTTTTAGCAGACATTTGTAGAACCCCCAGAAGCAAAGATTTGAGTTACAAATGTTCACTTAAAAATATATATATATATTCAAAGATTTGCATGAATTTTCACGATTTAAAAAAAAATAGCAGATCTGTAGCCGAAGAAATCTAAAAAAAATGACTCACAGACGCGCTCCCGGTCTTAATGGATTAGCCATCATCGGGCGCGTGTGATAACCACCGCACGGCCATCTGTGCAATTTGGACGGCGGCCACTTTATTAGCTACACAATTTGGTTGTCTCGTACTCCATCGACTTGGGCTGCTTGGCACTGAAAGTCTGCAGCGCCGCCTGGATCCTGACGACGTCCGTGGTCGACAGTTTGAGCCTGTGTCGCAGCAGACAGGAGAACAGGTCCATCGGCTGCTGTCCCGGAGGGGAGAGCCGGTTGACCCGGTCCCGGATTTCCAGCAGCTGCAGCAGGGCCGAGTCCTGCGATCCCTGAGTGTACGGGTAGTCCAGCTGTAGGATCAGATCCTGGATGGCCTCCGGGTCAAAGTGCATGCTATAGCCGTACACCTGGATGCTGTTTATCTTCATGTAGCCCAGGTTACGCCCCGGCTCCAGGAACTCCAAGGGTTCGTAGTAGACCGACCCGTTCCCGTTGGCCATGGGGGCCTTGATCCGACTCCGCAGGTAAAAGTGGACCGTCTCGAAAAACGTCTTCCACTTGTTCCCCAGGGTCAACGTCCAGTTGTAGCAGTCCAGGGGAATGTCTAGTTTAGTCCTCTCCCAGTCCGGGTAGTCGTTCTGGTCGATGGGCATGATCCAACTCTCCGAATGACTGCCCCCGAACGGGTTGATGTAGACGGACAGCATGGGCTCCAGGGTGCTGTTCTTGGTAAGGCAGATCTGCAGCGATATCCCCAGCAGCATGTGGACGTGGTTTGACTTGTACTTGTTGCTCTTCAGCGTCAGCAGCATCCTCTTCCGCCACGACGGGTCGAACCAGTTGTTCAGCCGGACGTCGTTGCTGACGAAGATCCCGTGGATGCCGATGCGGGCGTCGCGCCTCTGCAGGAGGTAGCGCAGCTCCAGGTCCTGCAGGTCCGTCTCGAAGCCGATGTAGTGGTCCGTGGAGTCGGGCACCTCGTGGCGGCACGCGCCCTGGCTCAGCATGTAGCCCTGGTTGCAGGTGGCGCAGCGCGAGCGGTTCTCGTAGGAGCAGGAGGCGCACGAGGTCCCCTCGCCCACGCTGCAGGGGATCACGCCCTGGCAGGAGGGGTGTTCGTAGGGACAGGAGCAGCTCCGGGTGTCCTCCAGGTAGGAGCCGATGTGGTTGTTCTCGCTGCAGTACATGATGGACAGGATGTAGTTCAGCCAGTAGCTGAAGCGCCTGCGAAAACAAAGACAAGAGCAGCACAGGACATAAGAATACAAGGAACATGGCTTTGTGAAGATTTAGTAGCAGGGACGTGCACAGATAGACTCTAGGTGGTGCTAGAGCACCTGCCCTTTGCCCTCTTGACCAGAAGTGCCCTTTTGAAAAAAAGAAAAAAAACATTCTTTTTTTTTCAGTTTACAGCAGGGGTCTTCAACAGGGGGTCCGGGAACCCTAGGGGGTCCTCAGAGTTACTACAGGGGGTCTGCCAAATCTTTATGTGATATGATTTTTCTTTTTACCATAAACACTCGAAACCTAGCATCCCTTTTCTGAGGAGAACTTTGCCAAAAATAGCCGATCTACAAGCCCACAACGCCTCGCAGCGCGAGGCGTTGTGGGCTTGTAGATCGGCTATTTTTGGCAAAGAGGTATAGGTGTAGAGGGAAAAAAGAGCAGACCAAGTCAACAAAAAAAAGTATAATTTACTTGAGCACCTGCCCCTCAAAATGTCTGTGCACGCCACTGTTTAGTAGTTCCAAACTTCTTTTCAGAAAATGTTCAAAGCGTCATGACATGATCATGGGAGTGATTTTGGACACATTTTGAAAAGCAATATGCATTGTCAAGTTTCTTGGTATGTGGCAGTGATGTTGCTGATTGGACAATAGTCATTTTAGTTTTAGTTCATCTTGGTACCTTTAAGCTGAGAAAAGGTATCTAGGCTTATTTCATATAGCCATTATAGTAATCGTTTGTCTTGGCATTACGCTGTCTAGAGGTTTAGGCTTGTTATGGTAGAACAATGTTAGCCGTAAAGGAGCAGTTCACCCAAAAAATTACTTATTTTCTATCAATTACACACTCCATGCAGCCTTGAATTCATGGTTATTTTTTTGTTTTTGTCGAATTTCAATAATTTGATGACCAGCGGAGACTCAAAGAGTCGCCATTGAATTGAATCCCCCCCTCCATAAAACATAAAAAAGTAAAGCAGAACCGCTAAACTCTGTTGTTAACCTGATCATCTACAATATTTTATGACTCGTGGGTTGTGTAATTTATAGGTGACTTTACATTTTGATTAACATAGCCTTATAATCATAATTGACTATTATGCAAATTGTGATGAGGATAATCAAATATAATGTTCCATGAATCAGGTGCTTCTATTATTGTCAGTAATACCTACGTGACGGTGAGACCAACATTCGACTCAATGTAGGGCAAAGATAATTATATTTATATATTCCTAATTCCTAATATTAAATTAAAGTTATATGCAATTGTTTGACGCACACTTCCATTAATCTCGAAGACTGAGCGAATCTCTTTCAAGTCAGTGCTTAAAGGTAGGGTATAAAGTAATATTTTTTGGTTGAAAACAAAACGTTTTTTGTTTAAAGGTTACAGCACTATATTCTGATAGTAATCATAGAGTGTTTGTTCAGTAACAGGAGTCTCCATGTCTCTCCAGCTCTTTGATAAACAGATAATAAATATAGTGTTCTAGTTCCAATTGTGCCTGCTCATTTCTTTGTGTCATCACTTCCAATTTCAGTTTAATCTGTATCCTGTCTGAGTTCTCTATCCTGATTGGATTAAATTGCTATCCTGACCTGAACATGCATGTTCTGTGTAATATTGATTGATTGAATATTTTATTAGGCAAAAAAAGACTTTGTCTGAAAGGTCCGTTCAAAATGTCTGTTCAAAAGGTCCGTTCAAAAAAGTCCTTGCTGTCTTGTTTCCATTGAGGTCCTTGGTATTCAATTCATAGTCATATATAGTGGCACCAACAGTTCAAATATCATCACAAAATAAAGAGCTGGAGAGACATGGAGACTCCAGTTACTAAACAAACACTCTATAACAATGAGTATTATTAGAATATATAGCTATTTAACACTTATTTTAACAAAAGAAAATCACTTACGCTACCTTTAAAGTTACAACCCTACATGACACAGAAAACAATGATTAATGTTGTATGTGGGTGAAGGTGGCAAACAGAGCACATGGTGAACAGCTGACAGGACAAACTATGTGGGGGGAAAAAAACGATGGGAGCATATATAATATGTTTCTCCCAAACATATAAATAGCTTTATACAGCTGCTAATAAGTATGACTCATGTATGGTAGATAGACCACCAATCCATCCTATTTAACCCATTAAGACCGGGAACGCATTGTCATTTATTGGTTTCTTTGGCTGTTCAAAAATAGCAGATATACAAGTTCATAACGCGGCACTGAGTGCCGGCACTACGAGCTTATAGATCTGCATTTTCTTTTTTTTATCATGAAAGTTTTTGCAAATATTATATTTTAAGGGAACATTTTTGGCTCAAATCTTTGCTTCTGGGGGTCCCTATTACAGCATATTTTGAGATGGGGTCCGCGGCCAAATACATATCATTTTGGGGGGTCCTTGACATGAAAAAGTTTGAGAACCACTGATAGAGAAACAGTAAAAAAAAACTGTGGGATTTAGAAGACATTTGTAGAATCCCCAGAAGCAAAGGTTTGAGTTTAAAGTTTGCTTTAAAAAAAAAATTATATATATATATATATTCAAAGATTTGCACAACATCACGATTCTACAATTCTACAAGCTCATAGCGCAGCACTCGGTGCCGTGCTATGAGCTTGTATATCTGCTATTTTTTTGAATAGCCAAAGAAATGACAGATGCATTCCCGGTCTTAATGGGTTAAATTGAAAAAAGTCTGTTATCATTGGCTATGGAGCCATGTGCCATGTGGGGCATTATTGTGCATCTCTGGCCTGCTCAGTGGAAGCTGTGCACAGCGAGAGGCAGGGAGTCGTCCCATCAGTCTAGCAGCACACAGTATGTAAATTGTCTCGGAGACGCGCGGCAGCCGCCAGGAGGGACAAACCTCGAAGGCAGGCGGGTGTTCAACCGCGCAAGCTGTTCATTGTCGGTCAGGCCGTTTCACTCAGATCACACAACACAGACACAGGCATAATCATAGAGCCAAGGATTCAATTTCCTGCTGTGGGTAAACTGGCTATTTTGTTGGTTAGATGATAGATGTTTGCAATCTCCCATTTAACCCTTTAAGACCTGGAACGCATACTGTATGTGTCATTTTAGATTTATTTGGCTATTTAAAAAAAAATGCAGATCTACAAGCTCATGCCACGCTACGAGCTTGTAGATCTGCTATTTTAAAAAAAAATCATGGAATTTTTTAAAAGCAATTTTTAAAGCAAACATTTTTTAACTCAAATCTCTGAGAAAATCCTAAGAAAAAAACGTATGTTTTGCTATAATATCAGTGGTTTTCAAACTTTTTCATGTCAAGGACCCCAAAATTATATATTTGACCCCGGACCCCCATCTCAAAAATATGTTGTTCCAGGGACCCCCAGAAGCAAAGATTTGAGATATTCAAAGATTTGCACAAATGTTCACGATTTTTCAAAAATAGCAGATCTACAAGCTCATAGCGCGGCACTCGGTGCCGCGCTATGAGCTTGTAGATCTGCTATTTTTGAATAGCCCAAAGAAATCAAAAAATGACACAGATTCGTTCCAGGTCTTAAAGGGTTAAAACATTTCTTTTCCCTTGGAAACACAATAGCCGCATGTCAAATGTTTTGTGCCGCTGCTCTGCTCTGGCTGATATCTGCTGAAACCTTCTCTATTCTCCCGGAACGTATTCAGGTTTTTTTATTCTCCCTGGCTCAGAATAGGCCTTTAGGGAGGGAGAGACTACGCATGACAGTATATCATCATCCGTTCATATCATGACTACATGCAGCAGTACAATGTCTAACCTTATTCGCCCGAATATCTAGCAATTTTTTGACCACCTAAACAAAAATGTCTATTTTGCTTAACTCTTTAAGACCGGGAACGTATCTGTGTCGCTTCAGATTTCTTGGGCTATTCAAAAATAGCAGATCTACAAGCTCATAGCGCGGCACAGAGTGCCGCGCTATGAGCTTGTAGATCTGGTATTTTTGAAAAATCATGAAAAGTTCTTTGCTTCTGGGGGTTCCTGGAACTAAATATTTTGGAAATGTTCGCTTTAAAAAATACATAATCCAAGATTTTGCCACAAAATTTCAAGATTTTTCAAAAATACCAGATCTACAAGCTTGTAGTGCCGCGCTATGAGCTTGTAGATCTGCTATTTTTGAATAGCCAAAGACATCTTAAAATGACGCACAGATGCGTTCCCTTCTCAGTATTAATGGGTTAAGTAAATGAAACCCCAATTAACAAAATGGTTAAACTAATTTAGAACGCCATATATCATTCAAATGGGCAGCTGATTTGGTCAAAATCCTAGTGATTGATTTGTTGACAAATAACACTTCACATACTTTATTCTAAGCTTTGTTTCTTTGTTTTTTAGTGCAAGGAAGTTCTTAATCCACAAGATGGGAAAGCAAATGGATGCATTTCTCTAGAATATGTTACGACCTGCTGCGCAAGTTGTAGCCATTCCTGTTGGCTATTTCTTTATCTCCCTTTTTCAGACAAAGACCACAATGCTTCAGTACATGAACACAGTGTTACCGAGATGCATGAATTCTCTCTTTAAAAATAAAGGAATAAATCCACCATGAACTTCGTGCAAAACAACAACAATAATAATACAAAAGCCAATAAGGAAGCAGGCAATGGAACGGAGATAATGCCAGTGTTTGAGGGAGAGCGAGAGCATTCTCCAGGCAGCGGAATGAGACGCACAGGGTGCGCGCACACACACACACACACACACGCACACACACACACACACACACACACACACACACACACACACACACACACACACACACACACACACACGCATATATATATATTACACCTATATACTGTACATATAAAGCAGTGGATATTTACTCGTAAAAACGTGTCTCACAATGTCATTCAAATTCATATGTCCTGGAACAGCTTTACTTTAGAAGCCTGCTGGTTAAAGCTTTCCTTAACCCATTAAGACCTGAATCCGATTCTACAAAATGTCTTCTAAATCCCAACAGTTTTCTGAAAAAAACGTACGTTTCTATATCAGTGGTGCTGAAACTTTTTCATTTGTATTTGGCCGCGGACCCCCATCTGAAAATATTTTGTTCCAGGGACCCCCAGAAGCAAAAAAAAATGTTTAAAAAAATCGCTTTAAAACAATATATATATATTCAAAGATTTGCACACATTTTCACGATTTTTCAAAAATAGCAGATCTACAAGCTCGTAGCGCGGCACTCGGTGCCGCGCTACGAGCTTGTATATCTGCTATTTTTGAAGAGCCAAAGTGTAAAATAATGCTTTTTTTTAGCTCAAATCAAAAAATGACACAGATGCGTTCCCGGTCTTAATGGGTTAATTCTTTGAGTCAAAGTATTACGCCAAATTAAGAGTTTGAATATTTTACTCTACAACATCTGTCTCTCTCTCACTCCGCTGCGTTTCACATGGTCCCACAGTGGTCTCATCCACCATCAATGTGCTCATAAGTCAAATTAAATTTCAATCCATCCTCGGGGCAGATCCGTGTGCATGTAGATGAAGCCTAGTTATAGGCTAAAATGAATTTCAATGGAAACCTCCTCATGCATATCTCCAGACAGAACTACATAATTCATCTAAGGATTCAAGTTAACCCATTTAGACCGGGAACGCATATCTGTGTCATTTTTAGATTTCTTTGGCTATTCAAAAATAGTAGCTCTACAAGCTCATAGCGCGGCACCGAGTGCCGCACTATGAGCTTGTAGAGCTGCTATTTTTGGAAAAGAATTGTGAACATGTGTGCAAATCTTTGAATATATCTATACATTTTTAACTCAAATCTTTGAATCTGGGGGTCCCTGGAAAAAAATATTTTGAGATGGGGGTCCGCAGCCAAATACATGGCATTTTGGGGTTCCTCGACATAGGTTTTTTTCAAAAAACTGTTCGTATTTAGAAGACATTTGTAAAATCCCCAGAAGCAAAGATTTGCGTTAAACATGTTCACTTTAAAACTATATATATGTTCAAAGATTTGCACAATTTTCCAAAAATAGCAGATCTACAAGCTCATAGCGCGGCACTCGGTCCTGCACTATGAGCTTGTATACATGCTATTTTCTAAAATCTAAACATCTAAAATCTAAAAATGACACACAGATGCGTTCCCGGTCTTAATGGGTTAAATGCTACCGTGCTGGTAGCTTACAGTAGTAGTCCTTCTTTTGCCAAAGAAAATGTAGCCTGGCGCTGTCCCTGAGCTGCATAATGTAGTGCTAATGGCTTGAGTTCATTATTAGCCTAGTTTATGGGATAACAAAGTTGTATTAGTGCCAAATGGACTGCATAGAATAAACAACTGAGCTTTTCTGTTAACTAACACTAAACTAGGCCTAATTGTGCTCAGGTCTTTGGTATTTTTTACTCACTTTTGTGTAACGCATATACATCAACACACCCCCATTATTCGTACATAGGCATGCATGCCTGTGGGCTGTATACTATGTTAAGTAAAAGTACCAATACTACAATAAAGAAATACTCTGTTACAAGTAAAAGTCAAAAACTCTAAATTTACTTGAGTAAAGGTACAAAAGCATTGGCATCAAAATGTACTTAAAGTACCAAAAGTAAAAGTACTAAAATGTTTGAAAATAGCAGATCTACAAGCTCACAACGCGTCGCTTTCTTGTAGATCGGCTATTTTCAAATAGCCTATGTATAAAATAGGGCTAAAGTGGTTAATGTGTGTTTCATAATATCATAATTTATATCTTAAAAGTAACTAGTAACTAAAGTGTTGAAATCATTGTAGTGGAGTAAAAGTACTATATTTGCCTCTGAGATGTAGTGAAGTAGAAGTAAAAGTACTGACAATGGGAAATACTCCAGTATAGTAAAACTTCCTCAAAAGTGTACTTAAGTACAGTAGGCCTACTTGAGTAAATATACTTAGCTACTTTACACCACTGCACACACACATGTACACACACACGCACACACACGCACACACACACACACACACACACACACACACACACACACACACACACACACACACACACACACACACACACACACACACACACACACACACACACACACACACGTACACACACACGCACGCACACACACACACACACGCACACGCACACGCGCACGCACACACACTGTTGTATCGACATCTGTGTTGACAAACAGGCTGAGCAGTGAAGCGTCTTCTCTCATCCTCTCACCTCTCTCTCAGCATAATGATCCTGGGCTGTGTTCGACACCTCTTGCTGAGGGTGAAGAGCTTGCTGACAATGCGTCGCGCTTTGCTGAGAAGCTGTTGGTTGCTGAGCTCCAGCTGACGGTAGCGCTGGTGAGCGGCTGGCTCCATCTTCCAAAAATACTGGATGGCAGATGTGTTGAGGGCATAGAACGTAGGGAGCCTCCGCACAAAGTTCTGGAACTCATCTGAAAGGCAGACAGATGGTGCGGAGAGTTATAAATCAAAAAGTTTGCACATCCAAACAACACATCAGGTGCTGGACAGACAGTGGTTGAAAATATACTCACAGCTCACAATGCGTCGCATCGCGACGCATTGTGAGCTCGTAGATCGGCTATTTTCAAATGGCTGAAATGTATATTTCAGGGGCTAAAGCAGTTCTGGGAGTACCCATTGTGATCCTGAGAAGGATAGGCCAGATAGATCACCGGAAACCGGCTCCCCATCCGCTTCCTGTCTATTTCCTTCTTCAAAACGCCTACAGTATATCTCCGAATCTGTTTACGGTGGGGAAAACCGGTCATGCGCGATCCCCCCTCGTTGTAACTCGCGAGTGAAATGTTATTGTTGCAGGATGTAGCCAGGGTCATGGCGCTACATGAATGGATGCTTTTTTTTACGTGGATTTGCTCGTCGTGGAGTCTAGAGCTTTAAACAGCAAAGCGAAACCAGAAAAAAAAGGGTAAAAAAAAAAGGTCCACACACTGGATCATGCTCCTGTGAACATGTACTGTAATGTATTACCACTAAAGGTGACGTTTCGAGCCTCAGTCAGTTGAAGTGCTTTGAAGTTCAAAACATCTGCTTGGTGGTGGTGGTACATTAAATGTTAATGTTAATGGGAACAGACTCTATTTTTCTGTTTCATAATGATAACTTAATAAACTTGGGGTGAGCTTTTCTTTTTTCTATCAATGTTAAAGGTCATTACACACCAGCGATTATGCGAATATACGCAAAATTCGGACTTGTTCCGAATAATTAAAAGACACCTTTTCGCTTCGCTTTTTCGCTCCATGGAAGCTTGCATTGACTTTATAAGTTTTTTTTTTTAAACGTACTGTATTATTCGCATGAAACATTCGCCCCCGGTGTGTAAGGGGCTTAACAGCTAAAAGCATTGCCCAGACTCAGTAGGTAGGTCTCTGTTCGCCAGAGGTAAATGACCAAACAAGGTCAAACTGATGGCCATAGTGGATTACTGTAACTGCAGCAGGCTTTAGCCATTGAGACCGGGAACGCATCTGTGTCATTTTAAGATTTCTTTGGCTATAAAAAGAACATCTTTGGCTATTAAAAAAAATTGCAGATATGCAAGCTCATAGCTTGTAGATCTGCAATTTTTTAGAAAAATCGTGAACATTTAACTCAAATCTTTGCTTCTGGGTTTTCTACAAATGTCAAATTTATGTTGTCATGTCATCAAACCTTTTTCATGTCAAATCACCCCCAAAATGATATGTATTTGGCCGTGGATGTCAACATTTTTTGTTCCAGGGACCCCCCAGAGGCAAAGATTTTAGTAAAAAAAAACGCTTTCAAAAAATATAAACTGCTTTAAAAAAAATATAAATTGCTTAAAAAAGTTCGGAAACTTAACTTCGGTCAATGATATCTCTAAAGAAGAACGATAGTCCATATTCACACGGTTGTAGCACTGAGACTAGTTGTGACTCTGTCCATGGTGCTGAATTCATGTTGTAACACTGAGACTAGTTGTGACTCTGTCCATGGTGCTGAATTCATGTTGTAGCACTGAGACTAGTTGTGACTCTGTCCATGGTGCTGAATTCATGTTGTAGCATTGAGACTAGTTGTGACTCTGTCCATGGTGCTGAATTCATGTTGTAGCACTGAGACTAGTTGTGACTCTGTCCATGGTGCTCAATTCATGTTGTAGCACTGAGACTAGCTGTGACAACTAGCTGTGACTCTGTCCATGGTGCTGAATTCATGTTGTAGCACTGAGACTAGCTGTGACTCTGTCCATGGTGCTGAATTCATGTTGTAGCACTGAGACTAGCTGTGACTCTGTCCATGGTGCTGAATTCATGTTGTAGCACTGAGACTAGCTGTGACTCTGTCCATGGTGCTGAATTCATGTTGTAGCACTGAGACTAGCTGTGACAACTAGCTGTGACTCTGTCCATGGTGCTGAATTCATGTTGTAGCACTGAGACTAGCTGTGACAACCAGGGACTTGCTGGCCACAGTCAGGCACCTTAACGACACTCTTGCACTACAAACACAAACTAGACGGTATGCACTTTAATTATGCACTTTAAAAATTGCTACATAATTGCACTAAGCAGTTTCTTCTACTGTCTGTACTGTATACATGTGCCAAAGCTGCAGCTTGGTCCTGGTTTGGTTCTGTTTCTTGTGTCTCTTTTTGTTCTTGTCTTTGTGCTGTTGTTTATTGTGTTGTCTTGTATGTGAGAGGAAGCACCAAGACAATTTCCTATCAAACTAGTTTTGAAATGGCAAATAAATACTTGAACTTGAACTTGAAATTCGGGAAAATTCCAGAACGGCCGCGCCATTTACGGGCCGCCAGGTGGCCGGTGGGCCACCCCAAAAAATAAAAAATAAAAAATCCTCCCGTTATAGGATTATTACGGTAATTTCCGGGGCCCAATTATTAGTTACGTTACTGTTTGGGAAGTTTTTCAGCAGTGGCATAATTTACATAGGGTGGCTGGGTTAAAACTGAATTTTGGTCCCGGCACGCCCCTGGTGACAACTAGCTGTGACTCTGTCCATGGTGCTGAATTCATGTTGTAGCATTGAGACTAGCTATGACTCTGTCCATAGTCCATATTCACACGGCGGCCATTTTGGAATTTAACATTGCGTTGCTGTGGCAACTGGGTGGCATTTCATTGACTTAATGGCAATATGGCCGCCGTGTGAATATGGTCTATTACCAACAGAAGCATATTGGGTGATTTTGGCAATTTTTTTGCAGGCGCTACCCACACGTTTGGCTGTGTTGCTCATTCCACGAATGCCCGATCCTTACAAGCTATACTTCGTTGTAAAGGTGACTAATGAACGATAAAAATGATATAAACACAATACCAATTGGTATTATTAAAGGGGAGATATAGTTGACCGAAGTTAAGTTTCCGAACGTTTTTTGAGCAGTTATTATATTCAAAGATTTGCACACATTTTCACGATTTGTGCCACGAAAAAAATGTGCCACGCTATGAGCTTGTAGATCTGCTATTTTTGAATAGCCCAAAGAAATCTAAAAATGACACAGATGCGTTCCCGGTCTAATGGGTTAATCACCGCCGTCTGCTTGGCACAGGACACAAAAATAATCACATCACATTTTCCTACCATTCAATGTCAATACCGTCATCAACGGTTTGTTATCTGAGTAAAATCAATACCAGAAAATGAGAAAATGATTCCAATTTTTGCAATTAATACAAGTTATGCTGATAACACTGTATCTGATTGGAAAACCTCTCTAGACTCATTGGATTGCCTGGTGATTAGTCAGGGCGTACTGCAGTGAAATAACACTTATTAACCCATCAAGACCTGGAACGCATCTGTGTCATTTTTTTATTTGAGCTAAAAAGCATTATTTTACACTTTGGCTATTCAAAAATCATGAAAATGTGTGCAAATCTTCGAATATATATATTTTTAAAGCCAACATTTTAACTCAAATATGTGCTTCTAAGGGTCCCTGGAACAACACATTTTGAGATGGGGGTCGGCGGCCAAATACATATAATTTTGGGGGTCCTTGACATGAAAAGGTTTGAGCCACCACCGATATAGAAACAAACATTTTTCAGAAAAGTGTTGGGATTTAGAAGACATTTGTAGAATCGGCTTCAGGTCTTCATGGGTTAAATTCCATGCAATGAATGCAGTGTATTGAGTGGTTTTCAGGGCCCCTTCCCAAAGCGCAGAGTGTTTCCCAAGTGGAGTGTTTTCTTGCTGTTCTTTTATTTTATGAAGGTATATTGTGAGTGGGAGAGGAGAGAGAGAGAGAGAGGGTGAAAGAGAGACCTGTGCGCTCCATTACAGATTATGTACAGCACATTTCTTTCTCCCTCTGATACCTGCTAAATCAGTCATGCATATTATGCGACCAGAAAAGGCTTGCTTGTTGCCTTTGCAGTCATTCCATTTTTTTTGTTCTTCGTATTCTTCTTCTTTTTTTTTTTTTTAACCCATTAAGACCGGGAACACATCTGTGACATTTTTATTTTATTTCTTTGGCCATAGAAAATAGCAGATCTACAAGCTCTATAGCGCGGCACTTGAGGTTGTAGATCTGCTATTTTTTGAAAAATCGTGAAAATTTGTGCAAATCTTTGAATATAACGTTTTCAAGCGAACATCTTTACTCAAATCTTTGCTAGTGGGGGGGTCCCTGGAACAAAATATTTTCAGATGGGGGTCCCCGGCCAAATACATATAATTTTGGGTGGTCTTTGACATGAATATATTTGAGCACCACTGATACTATATATAGCAACATATACGTTTTTTCAAAAAACTGTTAGGATTTTAGAAGACATTTGTAGAATCCCCAGAAGCAAAGATTTGAGTTACAAACGTTCGCTTAAAAAAATACCTCTTCAAAGATTTGCATACATTTTCACAATTTTTCAAAACAAATGCAGATCTACAAGCTCATAGTGCGGCACTCTGTGCCGCACTATGAGCTTGTAAATCTGCTATTTTTTTATAGCCAAATGAATCTAAAAACAGATGCGTTCCCGGTCTTTAAGGGTTAATCAGACTCACACTATTGTTGTCGGTGGAATTACAGTAGGGCCTACTCTGTTTGCTCTCCAAACGTGCTTATACTGGCAAGATTCCCAGAGGAAGGGGCTAAAGTATCGGCCGCTGCCAAAAACTAGAATGTTATTTTGCCGTGGCGGTGACAATGGCACCTCATCCCTGAAAGCCTGATGTCTTTCCTACCATTATCACCTTGTCAGCCACTGAAAGCAGCCAAAGTAACAATGCCACCCCTTTCATATGACTTCTAAAACAAAAGGGGGCTCTTTGGAGTTGAAGGCACACATCTATAGCAAACAGAGGCTCACTGTGAGTATAAAAAACAACAGTAGTGGAAAAAGTACTCAAATGTTTTACTTAAGTAAAGGTATCAATACTGCAATGTAGAAGTACTGCAATGAGTAAAAGTACAAAAGTATTGATATCAACATGTACTTAAAGTACCAAAAGTAAAAGTACTAAAATGTTTGAAAATAGACGGCTATTTTCAAATAGCCTAGCTATAAAATAGGGCTAAAGTGGTTAATGTATGTTTTAGAATGTACGTTTTCAAATAATTGTAGTGGAGTAAAAGTACAACATTTGCCTCTGAGATGTAGTGGAGTAGAGGTAAAAGTATAGACAATTGGAAATTCTCCAGTAAAATAAAAGTACCTCAAAATTGCACTTAAGTTCAGTACTTGAGTACTTAGATACCTTGCACCACTGGACAAAAAAACATGTACAGTATGTACTAGTTGCATGTGTTTTGTGTTTTGTGTTTTGTTTGCGTGTGCGTGTGTGTGTGTGTGTAAATATAAATCCCATGACATGAAAAAACTGGGAAAATATAATGGCTGATTTATACTTGGCTGTGTGGCGTATCGCACATCGAAAATAGCGGATCTCCAAGCTCACAACACAAGCTTGAAAATCGTCTATGTTAAGTGCGTGATACCAGCGCACAACTATAAACCAGGCTTAAGGGTTGGGGTTTTGTTTGTACAGCCTGGCACTGTTTTTGTTTAGTTTTTGTCTTTTTTGGAAGCCATAGACCTCAATATTATGAGTGTGGTACAAATGTTAATGAATTCATTTGACAAATTAGGCTAATTATGTTAGACTAGTGGCTTGTTGACGATGTGTGAGTAAACACAATGCTGAAACACGAGGCCATTGTAGTCCAGGAGCATGTATTATATCATAGCTAATTGGTAGAACAAAACCCAATTTAACAACTACAAAGAATACAAAGAAACTGAATTATTTCCTAATTGCATTAGTCATAACTATACACTATCTATGTCCAAATGTCCAAAGACATCTTTGTATTTTTATAAGTGCTAAATTGCTCTATATTCCAATAGCGATCATTGCTATAGAGTGTTTGTTCAGTAACAGGGTTCTCCTTCTGGGATAGTTATCCAATCAGTAGAGAGAACTCATACTGTACATGGTACAGGAGAAACAAGTGAACTGTGAAGTGATTAAACAAAACAAAACATGAGCAGACAAAATTGGAACTGGAACAGTAAATCATTTAAGCTGATTAATGATCTTTGTGGAGTTCTCCACTAATCTCAACCTGAAAATGGATTTTCTGTTTACTAAATATCTGGAGAAATGGGAGACCCCTGTTACTGAACAAACACTCTATAGCAGTGGTTCTCAAACTTTTTCATGTCAAGGACCCCCAAATTGACACTTATTCGCCCGCGGACCCCCATTTGAAAAGATAAGCCAGGGACCCCCCATTAGAGAAGATTTGTATGGCTCTCTAGCAGTGATTCTCAACCATTTTAATTTCAAGGACCCCCAGTTTGACATGCATTTTAGGGCTACAGACCCCCATTTAATGGCATTTCTATCACTTGGACCGCAATTTATATTGTAAAATCAATGTTAATTTAACTCTGAGAGTGTACAAATGGAACCAAATGGACCCTAACGGGTCCATTTGGTTCCATTTGTACGCTCTCAGAGTTACAGATCCATAAGGGTCCATTTAGTTCCTATCCATCATTTAGCTGGGGACCCCCTGGAACCCCCTCAAGTACCCCTGGGGGTCCCCGGACCCCACTTTGAGAACCAATGCTCTATAGCAAAAGACCGATTATAGTTCACCATGTAATACTGACTGCTTTTTAACTATATAATACGGTATGTACTTCATTGCTAACTTCTTCATCCTTCTGCTGCAATGCTGCATGAATGTATATTCTGGCATATTTATTCATCCATTATATTCTGTATATGACATCATCTGTATTTTAATGGTGTGGTTACAACATATAGACATACTATACTGACTGTACAGTCTGTATGTAATTCATAGATTCCTTCTTCTATTCTTTATTCTGTATATTGTTCTTTATATATCCTACTTCAGTGACATAGAGAATGTGCAATTCTAAACTCGTTGCTGTCTGGCAGAAAACCAGCTCCATTTTGACGTTTTTGCATTTTTTTCCCCCATAAATCAGGGCCATTGAACAGCCTTAACGTCTGTGTGTTGGTAAAAAAAATATTGAACCAATGAAAAGCATTAAAAAGCGCTTCTGACAAAACCAGCTAACTCCATTGGATCCTCAAATGTTCTGCTAAACCAGCTAACTCCACCTGAGTTAGCTGGTTTAGGAGCTGGTCCAGGCTCCACCCCCTTTTGACCTCAAACCTCATTGTGAGCTTGGAGGTCCATTCAGCTGTTCTTATCAATGATGAACACAACCTCCTAACTCCACTTTTTTTTCACTTCCTGAAAAATGAACATTTCGGAATTGGCTGGTTTCTGCCGGACAGCAGAGATACACTATTATGCTAGTGACCTAGTCTATGGTCAGTTATTACGCCTAATGTGAATACTGCTAATGCAGTTTTTTGCACACTTATTACAGTTTATCACTTACTCACTGTATTATTTATCACTACTGGTAGTACCTTACCTGTATTATAACCTTTTATACAGTATTAACCCATTGAGACCTGGAACTGTGTCATTTTTAGATTTGAGCTAAAAAAAGCATTATTTTACACTTTGAGCTATTTTTGAAAAATCGTGAAAATGTGTGCAAATCTTTGAATATATATATTTTTAAAGCAAACATTTTTAACTCAAATCTTTGCCTCTGGGGGTCCCTAGAACAAAATATTTTGATGGGGGTCCGCGGCCAAATACATATCAATTTTTGGGGGTCCTTGACATGAAAAAGATTGAACACCACTGATACAGAAACATACGTTTTTCAGAATACTATTGAGATTTAGGAGACATGTAGAATCGGCTTCAGATCTCAATGGGTTAATCTTGTATTACCTTGTATTATATTTTGTACTCTGCCTTGTAACACATGTCTGCCACACTAACATTACACTGCTCATACACATATTATACGATGTTACCCATTGCCTCCCTGCTTGGCACTCAGCGTCAAGGGTGTGATTGGGGGTAAGTTTGTTAACCACGGCTACTTACCTTTATCACATTTATTCTCTGCATAATGACTAGCGTTGCGAACTGTTTGTAGGGGATCATTTTAGTGGTGTTCTCAGCTTATTAAATACATTGTATATTTATTTTATTGATTTACTACTAGGGACGGTGAACATTAATCAGCGATTCATTTTCCACATCAATAAAGGCGCCAGAGTTGGGTAATGAGCTCATTTTCATCTGTAGCCTGTGGGCACGTTATTGCAATTGGTGGTCTGGAATTGTAAAAATGTTTCAAGTACATGATTGTATGTAAGTTCGAGTCCGGGCTCCCCCAGAGTTATAGTGTCTAAGTGTCCTTGGGCAAGACACTAAACCCTACATTGCCGCCAATGAGTCGGTCGGCGCTGGCTTGTGTGTGAATGTGGGGAAAGTGAGGACACTGGCGTCGACTGTTCGCTTTACTTCCCAATGCCCCCCCCCCATGTATGAATGAATGAACCATTGTAAAGTGCTTTGAGCACTTGGAAAAGCGCTATAAAAATTGCATTCATTATTATTATTTTCACATTCACTGCCAGGGGCTTTCTACTATTGGCAAGAATAGCTTCTGCCAGCATTTTTAAGCATTCTGACTATTTTTTCAAGAACCACAGAATATTTATCTCCAGTATGATCGATTCCCCTGATGGTTGCTAATCACGGAGGGTTTCACTGTGCTTAAGTGAAAAAAAAAGAAATAGTATGAAAGAAAATAGTATGTTTGGCCAAAAATACATAGTGAAACACAGGAGCCGAGATACAGGATTTTAAAGTAATAAGTTAACCAGGAAGTGAATGGAGCAGTAAATCATATCCGTCAATGGTGGTGAACGGGTGGATTTTAAATGACAGAGATGTCCGTCAATGGTAGTCAATGTGTTATTATGTAAAAGACAGTGTCAGAGATGAGGCAGCATGATTACTTAGCCTATGATTGCAAGTTTGGTTTGTGTTAAGCCATCTCTAAAGATTATGTTTAAAGGTTAGGTAAGGCTCTAACTGAGTAGACTAAACTGAGTTAGCAAACGTGCTATATATCTGTGTTGTACAACACAGTCCCCTCTAGTACAGTAGTTGCCCTTGTTGCCCTGTTACTACTATCCTGCATTATGAATGAATCGGTGGAGGAGGTGCAAGGCCATGGAAGACCGTAAAGACGAGACAAGCATCTCCAAATTAATTATTAAATTATTGTTGTCACGCTTGGTTATGAACAGCTTGTAAAACAATATGTTAAGTGGTAAAAGCTCACAGCATGCATAAAGAGGTTGGCCTGTACAGCCCCTGCATTGGGATCCTGTGGTTTCCGCGGGACCCAATGCCACGGGAGTGAACAAAAAAACACCTGCGGGTCCCAGGATATCCCGGATATTACGCACCTGAAGCCAGTGGTGTAAAGTAACTAAGTACATTTACTCAAGTACTGTACTTAAGTACAATTTTGGGGTATTTGTACTTTACTTGAGTATTTCCAATTTTCAGTGCTTTTACTTCTACTCTACTCCACATCTCAAGGCAAATATTGTACTTTTACTCCACTGCAAGGATTTGGAAACTTCAGTTACTAGTTACTTTGTAGATTTGTATTATTATTACAAAACATACATCAACCACTTCAGCCCGATATACATTTCGGCCATTTGAAAATAGCCGATCTACAAGCTCACAATGCGTCGTGTTGCGACGCATTGTGAGCTTGTAGATCTGCCATTTTCAAAAGATTTTATACATTTGAAAACTTGTGAAACGGGGACATTCTGCATAATGAATTACTTTCTACTGCTGGCACTTTTAAGTACATTTTGATACCAATACTTTTGTACTTTTACTCAAGTAAAGAAATGTAGTACTTTTTCCACCACTGGATAAATGTGAATGCATTTGTTTGTTGAGACATTCGGCCATATGATTTTGTCGCTGGAAACGGTTGTTGGCATAGTTATACAGTTTGTGTAGCCACTAAACATGTCAAAGTAAAAACAAGTCGTGCCTCACCCAACCAGACACATCGTCGGGAGGGCACAGGCACAGCAGGCATCAAATAAAGCCCATCATCAAAAAGTATGGATGTGCCATCACAACCAAAATATATGGACTGGAGGATTACCATAAAACCTCATTCATACCCAGCACCACCATGCAGCTCCATTACACAAGTCACGACTTCGGTCTTGTTTTTTTTAGGGTGTTATTTGCGGCTCCCTTTCGAAGATGGTGTGTCAAAAACAGGACAGAACATCAGGAACCTGCTGTTCCAGAAAAAACTTTGTGCATTTGGAATAGACACGTCACTGCTTGGCCATGTTCTGTTTGTCACTGACCACCGAGCCAACATAATTGCTGCCCTGTGTGTGTGCATACAGCATGGCTCAAACTGCAATGCCAATGCGTTTGCCCCGGCTGTGCTGGCCCAGACACCCGCGCTGACCGACCTATTGACCAGGTGCAACAGAACTGGTCAAATACAGCGGTGTAAAGTAACTAGGTACATTTACTTAAGTACTGTACAATTTCGAGGTATTTTTTACTTTAGTGGAGTATTTCCAATGTTCAATACTTTTACTTCTACTCCACTACATCTCTGAGAAAAATGTTGTACTTTTACTCCACTACAATTATTTGAAAACTTTAGTTACTAGTTACTAGTAGATATATATTATTACATTATAAAACATACATTAACCACTTCAGCCCTATTTTATACCTACAGTAGGCTATTTGAAAATAGCCTATCTCCATGCTCACAACGCGACGCGCTGGGAGCTTGTAGATCTGCTATTTTCAAAGATTTTTGTACTTTGACTTTTGAGTAAGTTTTGATGCCAATGCTTTTGTACTTTTACTCAAGTTACATTTTGAAGACATGCCTTTTACTTGTAACAGAGTATTTTCTATATTGTGGTTTTGCTACATTTACTTAAATGGAAGGGACTTATGGATCACCGTGCCAAAAAAACTCCCTTCCGTCCGCTCCCATTCTATCTCCTTGATAAAAACCTCCGGATCTCCTTAACTTTTTACAGTGGAGCCCTTTTCGATGCGCGATCACTCCGCAATGGCGACTCGCGTGAGAGATGTTATTGTTCCAGGCGTTAGCCTGGACCAACTACCGTCGTACACGCATCCATTGTTTACATCCGTCGTCGATTCTACAGCTCTAAACAACGCAACGTAAACGCTAGGAATGCCAGCACTAGATGTACCCTGTTTTAATAAACCTCTGGCACCGAATGAGTTAAGTAAGATATCTGAGTAGCCTATACTTCTTCCACCACTGGTCAAATATTTCAGTCATTCAGGTCCACAAAACAGCTTGAAGAAATCCCTCGAGCGATCCATCAAGATTGGAATTCAAATTATGATAATGCTGGATTCCATACTGCAACCGCACGAGGAGATCAACAGCATTACTGATGACCGATAAACCAATAATTGCAGATCAATGCAAACACTTTGAAAACAATCGGTTGCCTTCCTCAAGTTATTCAAGGATGCTATGCCAATGACCTTGAGTCTGACAACCAGTGGTGGGAAAAAGTACTTATATTTTTGACTTGAGTAAAAGTATCAATACAATGTAAAAAATACTCTGTTACAAGTAAAAGGCCTGTGTTCAAAACGTTACTTAAGTAAAAGTATAAAGGTATTGGCATCAAAATATACTTAAAGTTCCAAAAGTAAAAATGTTTGAAAATAGCAGATCTACAATCTCACAACACGTCGCGACGCGACTCGGTGCCACACTATGAGCTTGCATACTCTGAACGGGCGGTCTCGTCCTCCCAAGCTATGGTACTAGACACGCCTCTTGCCTCTATGGCAGTGTTGCCAAATTCTGCGAGATAAATAAGAAACAGGTCTAAGCCAATGGGGAGCCACTAGCAGTGTTGCCAGATTCTACGAGACAAATCAGAGAAAACAGAAAGCAAGTTGGTATACATGACTGAGTCATGTCTTGTTTTTGTTGCAATGGCAGATTGGTCTGTAACCAGGCTAAGGATAAGCCACCACCACCCAAAAAAAAACACAAAGCCACAATATGATGCATCCTGTGTTTTGGCACAAAAGGCTGTGGGGTGATGTAATAGCAGAACATCTCAGCAGTCAGCACCCACCTCTCAGAACACCCAGACAGCTGATCTTCCATGGTGGAGGCTCAACAGAGATTGCTTCCTGCCTCCTCAAAATTGGCATGTTTTATCATGAGCGTCCCTGCATCTAGTGCACCCATAGAGAGGCCATTTTTAGTGTCTGTCTGTGGGTGCATCTTGGAAGAGAGACACACAGCACAGTGCATCAGTCCACCAGTATTATTCTCTTCCTCCACAGCAATCTTAGGTAGTCCAAGTGCTTCATTAGGCTACTTTGTCAAATGACTTTATTGTATTATTCATTAGGAGTATTTAGGATGTTTTTTAAATGTGTTATTACTGTACATACACATGTGATGATGTCTGTGTTGTTGAGCAAATAGTAATTATTATTATTATTATTATTTTTAAAGGAAATACATCTGGCTATACAGCTAAAACTTTAAAGCTGCTGTTGTTCTAGTTGTTATTTCGAATGATGTGATATTTGCACGTGTGGTGATTCCGTTGGCTCTGGCCTGTTGTGGTGTTTTCTGTTAAAAGTGGAAAAATGTGTAGGCCTAGGTTAGACTACTTAAATTCATAGGTTTCACAAATTTCATAGGTTTCACAAATTCATAGGCATGTTAAAGCCCCTAACCCATTCAATCCGGGAACGCATCTCTGTCATTTCAGATTCCAGGGACCCCCCACCCCCAAGAAGCAAAGAGTTGCAAAAGTTCCCTTGAAAAACATATATAAATCTCACATTTTTTCTAAAATAGCCCAGAGATATACTAAAATGACAGAAATGCTTTCCCGGATTGAATGGGATAATTTCAGTTTGAATGTCATTCATATACATGTGCCTCAATGGCTATCACAAGGTTTCAGTGTTATTGCTTGTCAATTACTGTGAATTATTGTGCATATATTGCATGTTTGAACACGTTTTTCTAGGCTCCACTACAGCCTAACAATTACAGTATGATGTTTTGTGTAAAAGCAGTTTACAGGGATTTTCACATGGGAAGCAACAGGCACGCCTCTAATTAATTTGTTTCTATTTTTTAACATTTTTATCCCACGATTTTGTAACCCATCTTTTCACCCAGTGCCAATTGTCTAAATAATCCTGGGCACTACACTCCCTCTGCCAGCCTAGGGAGAGCCTAGAGCCAAGCTCATGCCTCCTTCAACGCATGAGAGCTAGCAAGCCGCTTCTTATCACCTGACAGGGGGGAGGTTCCCTGGTTAAACGTAGCGTGTGGAAGGAACACGTTATTCCAACCAGTTCCTTTCCCCTCCATCAGGCGCCCCGGCTGACCAGGGGGAGGCAGTATAGAGACCAGTATTACTGCATGTTTTTGTGAGGGTACCTACCCTAGGAGACACGGGGAGAACATGCAAACTCCACACAGAAAGGCCCTTTCACCAACCCCACCTAGGGCGTTGGTTATCAAAGTGGGGTCCGGGGACCCCCAGGGGTACTTGAGGGGGTTCTAGGGGGTACCCAGCTAAATGATGGACAGGAACCAAATGGACCCTTATGGGTCTGTAACTCTGAGAGTGTACAAATGGAACCAAATGGACCCGTTAGGGTCCATTTGGTTCCATTTGTAGACTCTCAGAGTTAGATTAACATTGATTTTACAATATGAATTCGGGTCCCAGTGATAGAAATGCCATTAAATGGGGGTCTGTAGCCCTAATGCATGTCAAACTGGAGGTCCTTGAAATAAAAATGGTTGAGAATCACTGCTATAGAGCCGTAAAAATCTTCTCTTATGGGGGTCCCTGGCATATCTTTTCAAATGGGGGTCCGCGGGCTAATAAGCGTCAATTTGGGGGTCCTTGACATGAAAAAGTTTGAGAACCAATAGGGTATGAGCGCTGATGACGCGGTTGAGAGAGAGTAATTCCTTTTCAATGAGAAGAAGAGCAGGCTGGTAGGGAGATGCGGAAAATCTGTCAGGTGGAGTGACAAGCGGGCACACGCCCATGAAACGGTGCTCATTTCACACACGCCGCCCGAGACGTTGAAATGAGTTGAAATAATAATGTGTTGAGGTTTTTTCTACGCATGAAAAAACAACTCCACATGAGGTGCGACCTAACGGATCCAAGCGAGAACGCAGTAAAACCCTTTAGTTCAGGCGTTATTTTGAATGCGGTCAAACGGTGGGTCAAGCTTGACATTACATGTATGTAATGTCTAAATGCATAGAAGGAGAACATCATGTCAAATATGTTATTGCAGACAGGTTATGCATCTATTTATGAATAGCCTGCTGATAAGCAGTTAGCCCAGCCCACTGTGTCTCTGTCCATTGTGCTGAAATAGTCCAATTCTCTCTCTCTTTCTCTCTCTCTCGCTCTCTCTCTTTCTCTCTTTCTCATCCTGTCATTCTGTCATTCTGTATGTATTTGATTGCAGATTAAAATTTTGTGGGGGCAGGCGGTACTTAAACTTAGCTGTTGAGGGAGCGGGCGCGGACAAAAATAAACTGCAGTGGGAACGGTCAGTAATCCAGCAGGAAGGAGCAGGCTCTAGTTGGCTGCCTTTTAGTTTTCTAGGCATGGTCTTACAGTATGCCTAAAGTTATCTAGGTTGAATTAAATAGTGCTGCACAATCAAACCCTCAGTGTGACTTTAACCTTCTTGTAACTGAGAGTGTACAATTGTAACCAAAATGGTCCATTTGGTTACAATTGTACAATCTCTAGAGTTAAATGAACACCGACGATTTTACTGTCTGGCTACCTTTTTAACACGTAGTCCCTGCCTTGCCAATGAGGTAAAGTCATTATTTAGTCATTCTTCCGAACTCAAAGAGCTGCCTTTGAGCTTCGTGTCACAGCAGGAGCTTCCTCATCAGCTGATGGTGATTCATTGCAGCGCTCCACATTGTCCTCTGTACACCTCCCATGTGTCACCTCCATTTCAGTTTCACCCAGCTCACTCCCACACACACACTATCTCTCTGACAGTGTCCCAACTTTGTGCATGTGAGAAAAGAAGACGGTAATATGAGGTGTAGGCTGTGTACTTGTTGTGCTATTAACACATCGGGTGCCAGCATTTTATAATAACAGATTACGTTCGGTGCCGAAATCTCACCGTTGAGCTGCGCAGCGCTGTTTAAGCTGTAGACTCCACGACGTGCATTCCATGAGAAAAAAAAGCATGCCTCCATTTTGCCCGATGGTACTGGCTAACGCCTGGAACGATAACATCGCTCACACGAGTAACAATGGCGGAGTGATCGTGCACACAAAATGAGTCGTTTTCCCCAGCGTAAAAGGTTTCGGAGTTATAGGGGTTTTAGAGAAGGATATAGAGCGGAAGCGGATGTGCGCCATGTTTTTTGACACGATGATGCATCTGGCCCATCCTTCTCAGATTCACTGTGGGTGATCCCAAAGCTGCTCCAGCCCCTCCCGTATGGAAAAAAACAAAAAAAACAAAAAGACACCAAACACGGTTCGGACCGTGTTCGGCACCAGAGCGCTACTATGTGAAAACACGGTCCAGACCGTGTTCGGCACCCGATGTGTTAAGCTTAGGGTGCTACAAGCTCCTGTTTCTTTTCCTTGCCTGTCCGTTTCCATTCCGTTCTTCTAAAATTAAAAAAATTACGTATGCGCGAGGTGCAGTGGTATGTGCGTAGCATGTGAGCAATGCCACTTTAAATGAGCCTTAACAGTGGAGGGCAGTGGTGTAAAGTAACTAAGTACATTTACTCAACTACTGTACTTAAGTAAAATACAGGAGTATTTCCAATTTTCCAGTACCTTTACTTCAACTCCACTACATCTCGGAGGCAAATATTGTACTTTTACTCCACTGCAACTATTTGACAGCTTTAGTTACTAGTTTCTTTGCAGATATACATTATTATATTATAAAACATACATTAACCACTTTAGCCCTATTTTATACATAGACTATTTGAAAATAGACGATCTACAAGCTCACAACGCGTCGCATATGCGACGCGTTGTGAGCTTGTAGATCGGCTATTTTCAAACATTTTTAATACTTTTACTTTTGGTACTTAAATACATTTTGATACCAATACTTTTGTACTTTCACTCAAGTAAATTTTGAATTCCGGACATTCACTTGTAACGGACTACTTCTACATTAGCCTGGCTCCACCCCCTGAATCGTTTGCCTCGCATTCAGGGTCTGGTGACGCTGTCGAAGGCGGGTGTTTCTCGGTTGAAAATCTGTACGACGAATCGGGATCGACATAATCCAGTATGAACCAATCGCCAAAGACTCTTTGAAAAAAAAAACTTTGGCCACGCCCCCATCTCAGAAATCGGCTGCATTGAGAGGGCTTTCAGACTGAATAATGGAGAGAGATGAAATGAAAATTCAGGAAAATGTCAAGCTACTTCTACATTGCAGTATTGATACTTTTACTTACTGGTACTCAAATGATAAAAATGTGAGTACTTTTTTTTCCATCACCGGTAATATTCCACACACGTGGGGGGGTGGAGAGGGGGTGGGGCGCACGCACACCGCTATAGCTGAATTAATGTACTGTATGTATACCGACAGCAGCAGCAGCACTAGTGTACAGTACCTGACTCCTCAAAGTCCTGGTTGGCCATAGTCCAGGAATCTCTGATGTGCTGCAGGCTGGCCTCCATGGCTCTCAGGTCCACCTCGGGGCAGTTACACTGGGGGTAGTCTGCGCTGCAGTGGCACCAGCAGTCGTTGTCCCGGCACACCAACTGGCCCTCCTCATTACATCCAATGTAGCTGAGAGCTGCCTGCACGAATCTGACCCGCAGGTACTGTGGCAGTATGGCCTGGAGGCCTGGAGGGTTCAATATGACAGAGAGAACATGTGCAGGTTAGAAACGTCACATGAATTATTGAAGTGTATAACTAACTAGTGGTGGAAAAAGTACTCAAAATGTTTTACTTATGTAAAATGATCGATACTGCGATGTAGAAGTGCTAAGTTACAGGTAAAAGTCCGGAATTAAAAATGTACTTGTGCAAAAGTACAAAAGTATGAAATTAAGTATAAAATGTACTTAATGTACCAAAAGTAAAAGTACTAAAATGTTTGAAAATAGCAGATCTACAAGCTCACAACGCGTCGCGATGTGACGCGTTGTGAGCTTGTAGATCGGCTATTTTCAAATAGCCTATAGGTATAAAATAGGGCTAAAGTGGTTGTTGTTGTGTTTTATAATGTAATATATTTATATCTGCAAAGTAACTGGTAACTGAAGTTTTCAAATAATTGTAGTGGAGTAAAAGTACAATATTTGCCTCTGAGATGTAGAGGAGTAGAAGTAAAAGTTTAGACAATTGGAAATACTCCAGTAAAGTAAAAGTACCTCACAATTGTGCTTAAGTACAGTACTTGAGTAAATGTACTTAGTTATCTAGTTTGGGTATTGCATAAATCTTTGAGTTTTCTACACTCTACTGCTGAGTGTCGTATACCGTGTGCAACTGTACATCTGTAAATCATTCAAGGAAATACTATATTTGTTTTTTGACAAAAGGATTACACTTTCTGTTTGTGGCAACAACCAATCAAACATAGGCGGCGGGTAATGACGGCTAGGGTAGGCTAAGCCTCCCCAAATGTTATGCTGGGAAATTATGGGAATTGTGCAAATTATATAATATATGTGCAGAGCATTATTTAGTTAATTTTTTGATAATAAATCAGTCAAATCAGGCAAAAATAAGAATGAAATAACATAACCGTAACCTCACCCTAACCCTATCCAAAATAAAGTAACCAAAAAACGAAAAGAAACAAACAAAATCCGCCCAAAAAAACGTGTTTGCGCACGACCCCCCCCCCCCAGACTCAAGACAGATCTCCTAGCCTTCCCAATTGTCAGGCTCAACCGCTGCCTATGCAATCAAATCATGGTTATAGTTTATCAACCAATCACATCACATTGACAGGTCAGGTGTCAATGCATTTCTAAACACATTATACAGTTGAGGCTGCAGGGTTGAAATCAGAGCTGATGACACCAGTCTTACTGTAACCAATCATAACTTACAGATGTGCCACTTCAAAACTTCACATGTCCTGCCATCGCCAAGACAGTACATTTTCAGGGGATTCCCAGGGCAATAAGAGGGACAAAGAAGGGCATTTAAAATGCTGAATTATTTTGATGATCACTGCTTTTATGATGCTAATTAATTTGAGCAACTGGTCAAATCACCTTTCGCCTCATAATGAGTCTGACACCTTATTCAACACACATTCTTTTGTTCTCATGTATATGGATGTCTGTTGAAGGGAAAACGGGGGTGTGTAGTGACAACTTCTTTTCAGGGGCAAAACAGTGCATTTTAAGGGCAGAAAAGGGAGGAAAACAATGCATTTTCAGGGCACTATCAGGGAAAGAACAGTAACGTGTGAAGTTTTGAAGTGGCACATCTGTAATTGCTGTCAAAACTTAATTTCAGCTCTGACCACCATAATAACTCTATGTAACACTATTGCCATCTATCACTCTTTATTTTCTATAACTATCAGCTAAGCCTTTGTCATACAACAAAATAGCCAATATACAAGCTCAAAAAAGACACCACGTGTAAGCTTGTAGATCAGCTTAATTTCCACCCCACACGACGCTGTCATATGACAAAGTATTAAATGAGACTTGGATCTTTGTTATAGGAAATGCTGTCAAATCTCACAGACTTCTACTCAAAAGATAATTTTAGAACAGATAAACACCACACTCATGGTCTTACAGCAGAATACATAACAAAAATCACCAAACGAACAGCATGACGCAACACTACACATCAGGTTCCGCCACATAATCCCCCAATGCATTACCATAGTTAAATAACAGAAGCAACACAATTAACACACTTCCGTCCGCCCCAAGTGCATCATGGGAAATCAACATAGAGAGCATCAGCGGGCACGCCCCCAGTTAAACTTGGCAACACTAGCAGCGCAGCTGTTACTAATCGACCAATTTCACACGGAAATTCAGCCAGATTGAAAATGCTTGTAGGCCTACTGTATAAGTCTCATTTTAAGCCTATACTTTGTGTGTTTTCAACAAGCAGTTAAACTATTTTTTTATGATCCAGTAGCAAAAAGTTACCGTATTAAAATTCCATTAACCCATTAAGATGCATCTGTGTCACTTTAGATTTCTTTGGCAATTCAAAAATAGCAGATATACAAGCTCATAGCGTGGCACCGAGTGCCGCACTATGAGCTTGTAGATCTGCTATTTTTGAAAAATCTTATTTTTTATTTTTTTTTGATTCTTTTCAAAAAACTGTTAGGATTTAGAAAACATTTTTAAGAATCGCCTCAGGTCTTAATTTATCATGGAGGAATATATTGTTATATCCTGTTAAACTGGAACCATTGTTTAGTGGCAAGAAGTGTAGTACCAACCATTCTAGATGACTTTAGGATATTGACAGATTTTGCAGATCCGAAATCACCCTAGTACTATTGTGGGGCGAGACATTGTTGTTGTTTTCCCCCCCCTGTTATTATCATGCACTGGGATTCACATGCAATTCGATCAAATTCATTCATTTTAAGTTTTATTTCTGTGTTTCCTAGCGCTGTTGTTCTGAAGCTGCACAGCATGAGAGGAAAGACTGATTGAGGCTAAATTAATTCCGACATCACTGTGTCGCTGTGTTGCCAGATGAACAGAAAGTGTGACAATTCCATCAGAATTTTTTGGTGGGTTCAATTATGAAAAAAGCCAACCTTGTAAATGAATCTTGTTTTCGGGGCTCTGAACCAAAACGGAACTGACAGAGTCGAGGTTGTCATAGTTACTGCATCCGAGAGGGCCCGTCCTTGTTTCGGTCACCTATAACGGGAGGAGAAGAGAGGTTGTATGACAATAATCCATACCGTTAGAGACACCCACTGACATAATTAAATATAACGGAGGGAGTACACATACTGTAAGAGGGAATTCAAGGACAGAAAGAGAGAGAGACAGTAAGAGAGACATTAACATAAGAGAGAGAGAGAGAGAGAGAGAGAGAGAAGAATGTCACAAGAAACACAATTAACAATTCCCTTTTCACTCTCTAACTCCACTTTTAAGGAACACAAAATACATTACGCATTATTTAATCTCCGCCGTGCGAATCACATTTAGGATAATGGCAAAACCAGCGAGACGACGGGGTTGAAAAATTGAGTTGTAACAAAGTGCTCCGGAGTAAACCCTTAATGGAGGTGTCAAGGTGTGATCTGTCAAATGATAGTGCTAATAATAATAATTCTCGACTTATAAAGCACTTATCTAAACAAGGTTACAAAGTGCTTTACATAAAACGAAAGAAATAAAATAAAATCAGCATCAGAATGAATTAAAAAAACAAAACACAATGACATATAAATACAGTATAAAATGCAGTGAGAAATAAAACAGACAATTACACATTTCACAAATTAAATTATGGAAAGGCACTTTTGGATAAGGTTTGTGTGCGTGCTGTCCATGGTGCTGAACTGTTGGTTTTGTGTGTTTGTTTGTGTGCGTGCTGTCCATGGTGCTGAACTCTTAGGTTGCGTGTGCGTTGTCCATGGTGCTGAACTGTTGGTTTTGTGTGCGTGTGTTCGTGTGTGTGGGCGCTGTCCATGGTGCTGAATGGATGTGTGCGTGTGTGTGTGTGCGTGCATTAAAGGACCACTTCACCCATTTTCAACCTAACTTCTGAAAAACATATGTTTCTATATCAGTGGAGCTCAATCTTTTTCATGTCAAGGACCCCCAAAATGATATGCATTTGGCCGCCGGCCCCCATCTCAAAATATTTTGTTCCAGGGACCCCCAGAAGCAAAGATTTGAGTTACAAATGTTCGCTTTAAAACAATATTCCAAGATTTGCACGCATTTTCACGATTTCTCAAAAATAGCAGATCTACAAGCTCGTAGCGCGGCACTCGGTGCCGCGCTACGAGCTTGTAGATCTGCTATTTTTGAATAGCCAAAGTGTAAAATAATGCTTATTTTTAGCTCAAATCAAAAAGTGACACAGATGCGTTCCCGGTCTTAATGGGTTAAAATTAGACACTGATTTAAGCCAGCCTGCAGCTCCTCGGGGCAGGTCGTTTCAGAGTCAAGGAACGCTGACAGCAAAGGCACGGTCACCCCTTTGTCTTCGTCCTCCACTAGAGGACCGACCACTGGGTTCCCTGCATGCCTGAGGACATCGGCGTGCGGCGCACACAGGCTCATAGGGGGTTAATAATTCAAAAATGTAATTATAGGGGCCAGGCCGTGAAGGGCTGTATAAAGCTATAATCCGTAAGTTTAATGTCCATTGTAAGGTAATTGTAACATTATCCGAAGTACAATCAAGATGGCAGCGCATATATCTATTGTCCAATCCGGTGTGGGCAATTAGTGTGGTGAGACCACCTCCAACCACTGCATACAGTATATGTGCTACTGTATTTATATTGTATTAACCAGTGGTGGAAGAAGTACTCCACAGAGTAGAAATACTCTGTTACAAGTAAAAGGCCTGATGTTCAGAAAGTTACTTGAGTAAAAGTGCAAAAGTATTGGCATCAAAATATACTTTTTGGTTTACCAAAAGTAAAAGTACTAAAATGTTTGAAAATAGCTCACAACACGTCGCCATGCTACGCGTTGTGAGCTTGTAGATCGGCTATTTTCAAATGTAAATTTTAAATGTTCAAATTTTCACTACATTTTCACTATTTTCAAATAGCCTATGTATAAAATAGGGCTAAACACATTGACTGCCCCTGATGTAAATCTACATTGTCACAAATCCAATGCTTAACTGCCATGGACGTAAATCTACATCATCTGGTGTTGTCAGTGATTACACTAGAGTGCGCTCTTCACCAACCAATGAATGCTGCTTTGACTTCCAGAGAAGGATAGATCTGGAAATTCCGTCATTTAACCCATTAAGACCTGAGGCGATTCTTAAAAATGTGTTCTAAATCCTAACAGATCCTAACAGATATACAAGCTCATAGCGCGGCACCGAGTGCCGCGCTATGAGCTTGTATATCTGCTATTTTTGAATAGCCAAAGAAACCTAAAGTGACACAAATGCGTTCCAGGTGTTAAAGGGTTAAAAAAAAGAATTCACCTGGTCCACTGCAATGTTATCAGATTTATAAAAAATAAAAAAAATCTCAGATTTCTTTTCCCATATTGCAGCACTATTTTCTGTGGAGAACCTAATCAAGAAATTAAGAGGATAAATTGTCTTCCTTTACAGAAACAGGTCCTGTTTTTCTTTTACCAGTAGAAACAGGGGCGTCACGGCCATTCACTGTGCGTACGACGCGACACCCTCACTCTCACAGATCCGTGATTTCATACCCCCCACTTTTTTTTTTTTGATAATAAATCGGTAAAATCAGGCAAAAATAAGAATTTAATAACCTAAGCCTAAAACCGAAATAAAGTAACCAAAACACGAAAAAAAAACTAACACAATCCGCCCCAAAAAACGCAACATTTTGAAAATACAGAATTTGTTTACATTTGACAGTTACAAATGTTTTTCACGCTTTTTCAAAAATAGCAGATCTACAAGCTCATAGCGCGGCGCTATGAGCTTGTATATCTGCTATTTTTGAATAGCCAAAGTGTAAAGTAAGGGGCATAGTCCACCGAAAGTCCATCCCCCCCATCTTCTGAGAGCCTGTGACGTCCCTGAGTAGAAAGACTATTGTTCAATCTGTAATAATGTCTGTATTTGATCATGGGGTATACTGTATATGCATGCTTCACTCTCCACACTGAAGCCTCTTGAAGTAGTCTAACACAGTGCTTTGCGTTTTATTACTGCCGATGATTATCTCACCCATCACTGTATTTTATATGATTAAGTGGGTTGGCCATCTCTCGCAGTTCGTAGAGAGCAACATTGTATTTTATTTATTTATAAGGCCTTGTGTGGTAAACTTCCTTTATACCTATCCTCGCTTTTAGAACCAAAGGTTACTGGACATTCAACACGTTCACAAACCCACATTAGATATACCAGTCCACGTAAGAACAGCGAACAAGGAAAGACCGCTTTCATGTATTATGCTCCACACAAATGGAACAAACTTCAGGACTCTCTGAAACTGGTGCGATTGGTCTCAATAGAGACATTCAGGGTGCTTCTTGAGGACACACTACACAGTGACTGCACCCGTTTCATGTAACACTGTGTTTATTTGCATCTGTGACATTGTAATGTGATTCAAATGTTTGTTATTGTTTCTCATTATGTATGTGTTTTATATGCCGTTATCGGGGCGTCCTTGAAAAAGAGAGCTTGCTCTCAATGGGGCTTCCCTGAATAAATAAAGGAAAAAGAAAGATTGCGTTTTTGGTGACAACAAGCTAGATTCAACTGCCCATAAATAAAGAACGGAAGATCGCGGTTACAAATAATGTCATCCGGTAGATAGAAGAGACTCTCGTCCTCTCCCCCAGACAGCTTTTGTTTATATCGTCTCCGCATCGTGGGTTTCCGTGGGTCGTCAAAATAAGGTAAAAACGTTGCCGGTGGCGGATTAATTAACCCATTAAGACCTGGAACGCATCTGTGTCATTTTTAGATTTGAGCTAAAAAGCATTATTTTACACTTTTTGAAAAATCGTGAAAATGTGTGCAAATCTTTGAATATATATATTTTTAAAGCGAACATTTTTAAGTCCAATTTTTAACACTTTGCTTCTGGGGGCTCCCTGGAACAAAATATTTGAGATGGGGCAGATGGGGGCCACATCAACCTGGCAGTTGATGTGGTAACATAGGCTACTGTACAGATTTACGGGAATGGGGATGTGTTTGTTTGTCTTGTATGTGTGCCTGTGTACAGCTAATCTCCAGCACTGCTGGACAGATCGGCGTGAAACGTTTGCACGCCGTGAAGACACTCCATCACAAGTGTTTCTAATCGACCTCATGGTGGTGCTTTTAACAGGCGCCGCTTCATGTTCTTGGCCTATAACTCTTGAACCGTAAGGTCGTACAACCAATAAAACATTTCCTCATGATTGCATGGACCATATATGACACAACTCAACCCATATAGGCCACGCACGTTTCCACCTGACTCCATTTTCTGCCATTTTGATGCCACTATTTTCATCGGCACTATTTTCTGTCAGAGGTTTTTTAGGCATCAGTTGTCTGTGGTTGAGATCTGTGGTGTAAAGTAACTAAGTACATTTACTCTACTTGTCTATAGTGCTTGGCAACGTGTCGTCACCACGGGGGGCGTGGCATAGTAACTGCAGACATACTGGTGGGGGTCAATGTTAACTCAACCTGTTTATACCCTACCAAGATGTCCGCCGCTCCAAATGACACTTGTTGACGCCCCTTCAGGATCTTTTGCTATATTTTCACCTCTACTCCACTACATCTCAGAGGCAAATATTGTACTTTTACTAGTTACTTTGCAGATGTAAATTATTACATTATAAAACATACATTAACCACATATATATATATATATATATATATATATATATATATATATATATCTAACTATATAAATGGCGACCGACTTCCGCACCCTCGGTGTCCACACCCCACAGCTCTGTTATCGAATAAACAACGCACCGCCAGACCACATGTCGCCAACTGACTCGCCACGGCGGCCGCGCTGAATTTACGCCTCGCGTAGGGGACATCTCACTGTTCACTACACCTTTTCCACCGCGCAACATAATTAATTCTACTCACCAAATGTCGGACAAAACGGAAGGGGAGGCAGCTTCGTACCGTTTACCGTGCGCACGACCTCATCACCACAACAGCAGGCAGCCGCTGCGGGGGTTTTTTCCTTTTTTTCCAAACTTTTTTTTTGGTCACCATTTTCTCCAGGCACCATTTCTGGTGTAACGTCGGGTGTTTCTTTTCACCAGCCAATCACCTTTCACGTTGCCACGTCCGTTGCCACGTCGCGCTGACGTACGCTAAACAAGCGCTGCCGTGCGCACAATGCAAACGAGCCCAAAGGCGCGCAAAAATAAGCCGACCATTGCTTAGACACAAAGTCAGACCTGGCAACGCAGCCTACGCCAATCATGTGTGAGAGATCTACAAGCTATGGGGCAGAGACGCCACCGTATCTTAGCAACAACTACAGCGCTCACTCTCATTGGTCGTGTCACGCTAAGAGCAGTCTCCAGACAATGGCATCGCAGACAGCTTGCTGTTACTGCTGTAGCCATCACAGGCAGTTGCAGCACGACGGACAGGGCGCTGTGATAGCTGCCATGTCGCTAACGCTAACCTGGTTGTCATGCCTGCAGCGGCTGTGCAATCACTTTGTCAACAATGCACGTTCGTGTGGTGAATGTCTATATTGCTGCTCAGTTCGTCCATTGTAGATGGTGTATGTTTGTGTGTGTCTTCTGGAGAACTATGTAGCTCCACAGCAACTACAGTAACTAACGTAATGGCAGGACCGCCCCGTGCAACGCATGTTAGGCTGCATTATGGTCATGTAGTAATTTCAGATAATTTCGCTCCGATTAGAGCAGTGTTTATCAACCCTTTCACGACGCCCCCCCCCCCCCCCCCCCAAATACACGTACTTGATCTGGGACCCCCCCATTCTGTTTGACTCCGTTCCACAAGTAAATATTGTCAAAATAGCCGATCTACAAGCTCGAAACGCCTCACGTTGAGAGGCTTTGTAAGCTTGGAGATCGGCTATTTTCTACATGATTGCCTCTTTCTTACATTCTTTGCCAATGTGGCCCATGTTTTCATAGCATAGTTTATTGACTACTTCTGTTGCAGAAATGGCCATTTCCTTTACTTTCGCTTTTTTATTGTCTCCGCCAGGCCGAAAGGCATGGCGCAAGACTATGTTTCACCCCCTGTCCGTCCGTCTGTGATAGCTAATCTCTCACATCGTTGACTTGATCGCAGCAAAATAACAGCCCCATGTGGAGAGTCAGTGAGAGCTGGATAAACGACGTAAAATGTGTCAAAAGGAGTCTGTACGGCTGTCGATAAATGAACACATGACGTCGGTGGGAGAGGAGATATTGTGTCTTTTGGACAAACAGCAGCGTGGTGCTGATGTTTGTTGTGTGAAGCAGCTTAATGTCAGAGTGTTTGTGTTGGAGCGCCTCAGTGCGGCTGCAGAGTTCATGTGCAACCTCTTCCAGAGAGACACAGAGACACTAGAAACTCTGCTGGGGAAAAAAAACACTGCTGGGCATTGACTTTCCTATGGACATTGATCTACACACTGCAGGTATATCTGCTACACACACAACATCAAACTACACACTGCAGGTATGATGCAGCGTTTGCATTACAGCCAGCATGCCAGCGTAGTTCCCATATGGTTTCAAGGTGGCCTAAACCATATGGACCCCATGTCAGCAATGTCAGCGGCATCCACTTCAGTCCCAACTGCGATGCCCATGCAGGCTATAAGTAGCTTCTACCTGGCCCTTAGGTGGGCCCCAACTAGCCATGTTTATGTGGGACCAAGGCGGCTCCTAACTGGGTTTGCCCATGCAGGCTTTAACTGGGTTCTACCTGGGCCCTAGGTGTACCCTAACCAACCACAGTGCAGTGCCCATCGCTCCAATTGTTGTGACGTCAGGGCTCTCAATACTGCACATTGGTGGAGGAGGAGGGGCCGCAGGGCGACCGCACACATCGCTGAACCAATGGTAGCCCACGGATGTTTCCTCTGTGGATTTACAATCTGCCCCTCTATGCCACATATCATCCGCACTACAGGGTCTTCACTGACCGAGCCACGGCCCCACTGACCCTCATGACGCTACGCCACTTAAACGTGCGGCAGCATGCGCTGGGTTGCCAGGTTTGCACAGCCTGCGCCAGAAACAAGCAACCACCTTCATGAAAAAAAAACAAACACCGAAATGGTCCGCAATGTTCCAGGGGTGTCCCCGCGCGTCCCAACACTCCACAGGGGGTCAGTGGACCATCAGGGGGTCCGCGGACCCCCTGTGGACCCCCTGAAACATAACAAATATTATTTCTTCAAATTTTTTCCTTTTTCAAAAAAACTTTTCCACAGTTTCACTCCGGCGATTTGGGTCCCCCAATATACACACGGCCACGCTGGGCCCCGTGCGCGGCTGGGGTTGAGGGGGGCGTAGCCCCCCGAAACTCTAGTATATATATATATATATATATATATATATATATATATATATATATATGGCGGCTGCACCCCACGACGATAACAGCCCTAAGTAGGTAACCAGGCCAGGCAGAGATCTGCGCTCTGAGGAGCACTTTTATAGTAGTTCATTAAAAGTCTTGGTTTGCAGCTTCAAACAATATTCAGGAAAAAAAATCTATCCTAGAACAGACAGGCAGACAGTGTAAGGTAGTTAAATTACGAGTAATTATGTTCTCTTCTCCCTGTTTTAGTCAAGAGTCTAGCAGCCAGTGTACAATTTGGAACCTAATGAATGCTTTTTGCCTAAGACATTCTGACATGCATGAGACTAACGCGAGCCATAATTGAAAGCATTTATGATCGTTTTAGGTGCCTTTTAAATCTCAAAATATATCTGATCTTGGATAATGATGGTATTCCTGAGATGATGAAGATATCTCTGAAAAAAAGATTGCAATGTGTTTAAAACGATCATTAAAATGATCACTCGTACCGCCATAATGAGTTTAAAGTCATGCCCTTTAAGACCTGAGGCCGATTCTAAAAATGTTTTCTAAATCCTAATAGTTTTTTTTACATAAGAAATATAAAAATCACACCCAGTGTGAAGTGAGCGTCCTATTTATGAGTTATTAATTTCATCATGCATCTCGGTAGCCAATCACAGCATGTGCTGCGAAGTGACGTGCTTACATTTTTTACATTATTATTCATTTCATCATGCGTCTCGCTAGCCAATCACAGCGCGTCTGTGAAGTTTGAAGTTAATTTCATCATGTGTCTCGCTAGCCAATCACAGCACGTCCTGCTAAGCTTAGCCTATGGGCGTGTTTTCCACAGCATGGCGTCACAGCGAAAGACACATTTTCACGACGGAAAGAAAAACTTTCGCCACGGATGGGTCCTAAACCCTCTTATACAGTAGGAGCGGTTGCACCGCTCAAAAAATAGCAGATATACGTATATCTGCTATTTTTTTTAAATAGCTCAAAGAAATCTTAAAAGGACACACAGCTGCGTTCCCGGTCTAAATGGATTAAGCATGTCTCAAACAATGGCATACAGTGTGCTATACATTATGCTGTTGCTTGGCATGAACTGGCATTACAATTAGGTTGGTTCTAGATTCTTTATCCATCATTACTGTCCTGAAGGTTGTGTTTGTTAACCCATTAAGACCGGGAAAGCATCTGAGTCATTTTAGATTTGAACCACTTGAACCATTACTGTACAAAATCCACCCCCTCTCAAGCTGAGAGTGGGTGGATTAGAGTTCACAAACTGATCATGTCACTTAGTGGTGACTTAATCTGAGACTAGTTTGGTTCAGCTGGGGTGGGCCTATATAGGCTCAGGTTGAACCAGCAGACAAACATTTTGTCTGAAGGGTAGAGATTCACTGCACGAAACCCACAGCTATGTGAGCACTTCCGATGCATTATAAGTGAGTTTGTTTTCTGTTTATTAGACTTTATGTTCCTTGGTTTATTTTGCTTGATAGACATTTATGCCGGTCTGCTTATGCTTTCTGTTTGTTTAAGTTACTGATTGTCTGTTTAAGTTACTGATTGTTTCTGTCTTTCACTCCTATTTAGTTCAATCATCATCATCATCATCATCATCATCATCATCATATGTGTTGTACACAGACTGGCAATAAAACACTTTGAACTCTCAATCCTGGTCTGGTCCAAATGCTCTTGTCGGCATACTGGTGTCGGGGTGTATAAGTTAGCCATGCAGTGAACTCCCTACCAAAGCTAAAGACATTTTACAATTACCATTCAAAAATAGCAGATATACAAGCTTATATGAGCTTGTAGATCTGCATTTTTGGGGGGGAAATCGTGGAAAATGTGTGCGAATCTTTGAATATACATAATTGTTTATGCAAACATTTGTAACTCAAATCTTTGCTTCTGGGGGATTCTACAAATGTCTTTTTTTTTTGTTGAAAAAAACGTATGTTGCTATAATCAGTGGTTCTCAAAAATTATATGCATTTGGCCGTGGACCCCCCATCTCAAAATATTTTGTTCCAGGGACCCCCTCCCCAGAAGTTGTTAAAGTAAAAAAATGTTCGCTTTAAAAAATATATATTCAAAGATTTGTACGAATTTTCAAAAACAACAAACAGAAATAGCAGATCCACAAGTTCATAGTGCGGCACTCAGTGACGCACTATGAACTTGTGGATGCAGAGCTTGTGTATCTGCTGTTTTTGAATAGCCCAAAAAAAAGTAAAAATCACACCCAGTGTTAAGTGAGCGGTGCTATTTATGAGCGAAGTTTTAAGTTAATTTCATCATGTGTCTCGCTAGCCAATCACAGCACGTCCTGCAAAGATAAGTATTCAGACCCTTTGCTGTGACACTTGTATATTTGCACCGCTCAAAAACAACAGTGGTCATCACAGTGATGGAAGCTCACTTAAAAAAAAAAAAAAAATGTTTTGAAGTGAGTGGTGATATTTATGAGTTATTAATTTCATCATGCGTCTCGCTAGCCAATCACAATACGTCACAGCCAATCACAGTACAGCGAAAGACAAATTTCCGCGACGGAGAGAAAAACTTTCGCCACGGATGGGTCCCAAACCCACTTATAGGAGCGGCTACCGCTCAAAAATGAAACACAGATGCGTTCCCGGTATAAACTGGTTAATAGATCAAGACCAAAAAGCTCAAAGATAACGATATGACAAAAACCTACAGTCGAGTCCTCTCCTCATCATTTTGTGAGTGTGTGTGTGTGGACTGTGTGCAATCACAGCTCAATCATCCTTGACAAATGCCTGATATAGAACACACATATACGTACTGTATATATCTAGCCTCCTAGCTGGCACCGGTGAAGACAAAGTGCCAGCCCTGTAGGGAGAATCCATCTCCCTCCCTGTCACCGGGCGAATTATATTGAAACACCAGGGCCGCTTCTTTTAATATTTTCCCAGAGGCTCAATAAAAGTAACCATATCGCCATGTGAGATTAATGACAGCAAACTGCGGGGATCCAGCCAGCAGAAAAAGAAGAGTATAACTTTTCCCCCCATGCGTGCAGAAAAGTTGCCTGTCTGTCTTTTAACCGATTTAAACCGGGAACGCTGTGTGAATCTGTGTCATTTTTAGATTTGAGGTATAACCATTGTTTTATACTTTTGGGCTATTTTTGAAAAATCGAGAATTCTGGGCAAATCTATGATTTTTTTTTTTTTTTTTTGAAGTGAACATTTTTAACTCAATTCTTTGCTTCTGGGGGGTCCCTGGAACAACATATTTTGAGATGAGGATTCCGCGACCAAATACATGTCATTTTGGGGGTCCTTGACATGGAAAAAGTTTGAGCACCACTGATATATAGCAACATTTAGATGGACATTTAGGATTTAGAAGACACACGTAGATGCGTTCCGGGATCGAATGGGTTAACATTTACTTTTAAGGTTAGTGAGGATGTACTGAGGACAGTAATTGATAGGTCGGTGTGTTTGTGCGCGCACGGTTACTTTTTTCCCCCTCTTTCTTATTGATATTACATAACACTACTCATTTCAGTAAAGGTATTTTTTTTCATGGATGTGATGGCATAATTAATTTTTCGGTGACACTGTGTGTTAGAGAGAGTATAACAAAGTGTTATGGTGTGTGTGTGTGTGTGTGTGTGTGTGCGTGTGCGCGTGCACGCGCGTGTGCACTGAGGGAAGACTTTTTGAGTAGACCCACTGCTGATATTTCCTCTTTTCTTTATAGATGTGTCGACACAATTAATTAGAAATCCAAGCGGCCTCCACAGGGATTCAGAGATTAATTTCTGAACACAGACAGATGTCCAACTTAAAGGGAAAAAATTGACCGAATGCAAATCTAAAAGATGGCTTCTCTATGCATAGCAATGAGGCCATCTGCAGCAAGAACCCAGTGGAGCAGAGCATGTGTTCAACGTTATAACCCACTCTATTAGAAACCAATTTAGGAGGAGAGAAAATATCATAGCGTATATATCAAATTGTCATATTTTAGAAATGTTCATTTAATTTCCGTATATTAGAGCAGGACACGTTTTTGTTTAAACCGAAAAGACATCCAAGATATTCCAGAGTCATATGTAAATGGGATTGATTGTCTGGGGTGAGTGTTGTGGGGAAGTATTAATATGCCATAATTGAGTGCAATATATTTGTGCTGACTGCGTTAGAAAAGCCAACAGCTGCATTTAATGGGACCAGTAATTGCACTTAAAGGATTTCCTAGAATAAGCACTTTAGTATTTTGTCTGCTGACATTGCAGACGCGACGCATTCTATCATTGTTTGATTTTTCACTTTCCCTACACACACCATCCATTTTATGTCAAACTTTTTGTTTAAAGGGATTGTAGGCAAGTTCAGAGATAAAAAAAGAAAAAAACTGTTGTCAAACACCGCCCCTACAGCAGTTCGTTTCCCCGACCACCAGGGGGTGACGCAGTGGGGGACTTCTGAACGGGCCATGCCGAAAATAGGTTGCTTTATTCGGATACAATGCGTGCCACTGCCCACCCCTGCCGGTTCTCTGAATTTTTATTTTTAAATAGGCTCTTTCATGATAAATTGACGACATATATGAAGTTAAACAACTAAATTCTATCCAAACGCTATCTTAAAAGTACATTCTGTGCCTCAAAAAAGAAGTTTGAGAGCGTTTTAAAACCGAAAGTAAAAAGTTGACACGGACGCGCACATGTGTGCGTTAATTTACGTCCCGGATACCCGGATGTCAAAACATATAAATACGGATTTCAGAAAGAGGATTGTGTTTCAATGCAGGAAAACACCCCAGCATCATTATATAGTGGCTGATAGAGGGGAAAAAATGCAAAATATATATATATAAATATATTTTTAAATTCAGGCTTAATGTTGCCTAGAATCCCTTTAAGCATTCCTGTTTCTTTCAGACTTGGACAAACATAAGAAAGACCCCTTGAAAATGTAGCTTTCCACTATGCTTGGGAGACTAATTGCCAGACTTTGCTACTTCCAATTTCAATTAATGCCTTATTGAAGGTGATCAGAAAGCACCAGTGGTACCTGCCAGCACACTATTTTTCAAAAATAGCAGATACACAATCTTGTACAGTATATCTGCTATTTTTGAATAGCCAAAGAAATCTTAAAATAACACAGATGCATTGCCGGTCTTAATATTAATAATACTATATTATATTGTAATAATACTAATCGGGCAAAGGCATGAAATGAAGTTTTCATCGTTTTCTGTTAATTTCACCTATGCATAATTCCAGAGGGGCAGAGCCATAAAATGAGCCACTTAGCGAGCTAGCGTTGTCAGATGCCTCAGTAATAATGGACTTTAAAATGCCTGCTTGTGAGAAGAAAGAAAAAAGAGAGGGAAAAAAAGGTATGAAATGACATTAATGTTTCATGAGGATCATTGCTCATTTCAAAATTGCCTCTTTTCTCTGCTCTACCCCAAAGAACCACCCTGTTTTTCCTTAATCACCACCAAGGCACAGCTAGATGACATGCAAATCCACATTTGCATCAAAGATGTTTCTGCATGTTTATTCGTTCTTTGAGGATTCCAGTGCATGTTTAAGCCATTGAGACCGGGAACGCATCTGTGTCATTTTTTGATTTCTTTGGCTATTCAAAAATAGCAAATCTACAAGCTCGGAGCGCGGCACAGAGTGCCGCGCTCTGAGCTTGTAGATCTGCTATAAAAAATTAAAAAATAAACGTGACATTTTTGGCAAATCTTTGAACATAAATATTTTTCAAAACAAACCTTTTTAACTCAAATCTTTGCTGCTGGGGGATTCTACAAATGTCCTCTAAATCCAAACAGTTAAAGAAAAAACGTATGTTGCTATAATATCAGTGGTTCTCAAAGATTTTTCATGTCAAGGACCCCCAAATTCATATGTATTTGTCCGCGGGCCCCCCCCCCCCCCCCCCCCCCCCCCATCTCAAAATATTTTGTTTGTTCCAGGGACCCCCAGAAGTTAAGATTTGAGTTGAAAATGTGTTTATATATATATTCAAAGATTCCACAAATGTTCACGATTTAAAAAAAAATAGCAGATATACAAGCTCATAGCTATTTTTTAATAGCCAAATAAATCTTAAAGTGACACACAGATGCGTTCCCGGTCTTAAAGGGTTAAAAACCACTTTGTTGCACTGGCTTACTCTCTAATGTCATCCAGCTAGGGATCAGCTTATCGGGTAAAAGGAAGAAGACGAAGCAGGGAGGAATAAAAGCAGAAAATAGCATCTGAATAAGATTATCTTTTGTACCGAAAAAGAGAAAATGGGGAACCACAGTATAAGCCACGGGGGCACAACGGGAGACCTTTACAAGTGGAAAGTGGTATTTTATACTTTTTATATATATATATATATATATATATATATATATATATAGTTATGTTTCACTGGGTCTTTTTCTTTCTTTCGTTCTGTCTTTCTTTCTTTCTTTCTTTATTTTGGGGAAGCTAAGCTACTGTATGTAACAGAGAGCGAAACCAACTTGAAGGAGAGGTCTGATATCTGCAATCATTCTAGCTTAACCCTGATGTTAAATTCTTCTGATGCCTTGTAATTTAATCTAATTTTTACTTTATGACACAGCAAAAAAAAACTATTCAAATGAATCAATTTTGTGGCCAGTAGCACTTCTCTGACCCATTCACTCACATAATTATTATCTGAAGCTCCTCCACATTTGACCACTTAGCTTTAACCCATTAAGACCGGGAACGCATCTGGCATTTTTTTTATTTCTTTGGCTATTCAAAAATAGCAGATATACAAGCTCATAGCGCGGCACCGAGTGCCACGCTATGAGCTTGTAGATCTGCTATTTATTTGAAAAATCGTGAACATTTGTGCAAATCTTTGAATATATATATATTTTTAAAGCGAACATTTTTAGCTCAAATCTTTGCTTCTGGGGGATTCTACAAATGTCTTCTAAATCCTACAGTTTTTTGAAAAACGTATGTTGCTATATATCAGTGGTGCTCAAACCTTTTAATGTCAAGGACCCCCAAAATGATATGTATTTGGCCACGGACCCCCATCTCAAAATATGTTGTTCCAGGGACCCCCCATGAAGCAAAGATTTGAGTTACAAATGTTCCCTTTAAAAAAATGATATTCAAATATTTCCACACATTTTCACGATTTTTCAAAAATAGCCAAATAAATCTTAAATATGCTTTCCCGGTGTTGATGGGTTAAGAAATAAAACTATATGGATCTTCTGGTAAAGGGGTGAACTCGGTAGAAGGTGTCGTATAGACAAAGTCAAACGGCATTTGTGACAATTTATCATCCATGGGAATATAAGACACCAACAAAAAAAAGAGCACGTAATGAATTATTCATCAGCACGAGAAAACAGAGTGCTTTCTTTTCTTTTTGTTTTGTTTATATCCTGCAATCAGAACGGTTCCAACTGCAGCGAGCTGCCGCGCTTCCCCGCTGTCACATCTAAAGAGCCATTATCTGATTTTCTAGACTTCAGTTCCAAGACATTTTCTTTTCTATTCTTTCGACAAATGAAGCATAACTCGGGCATGGCTGACTGAACGTTTAAGACTGGCACAGCAAATTGGGTCAAGCAATCCTCATCACTTCTCTTCTTCTCTTCCCCAGTAATGATGATTCTCTCTCCACCCATGCTCACTAGTAATGAAGCTTTAACACAGACAAAACCTGGGCTGTATAAATCATAAGGTAAAGCGCCCTGATTGATGCAGCATTTCCTGTCCTCTCCCCTCAGCTAAAGACCCCTTTATTACACCGCGGCAAAAAGTCTGTCTTCTTCATACGTCTTCCGTTCATTAGCACATGACACGTTAACTCATACCACCAAAATGGCTGACAAATGGAGTTTCAAAATATTGAAATGGAAACGATGATTCATCTCACCGATGTGTACTGTGAATGCATCACCCTCTTTTTTTGTGCCTATGCATCTCAATCCTTTTTTCTTTTTTTTTTTGCCTGATGTACTTGCTTCTACAATACATGCCAGCAGCCCAGACAGACATTTCTTCCATTTAAATTATGCTATCTCTTAAAACCAGTGGGTTACGTGCTTCATTTAAAAGCCCAGCTTTTTGTTTTTGCCTATTCGTCTTCATCAGCGTGAGGTAAAAATCCATGTTCTGAATTAAAGGCTGCTGATGCTGTGAATATTTCACATCCGTCACCTGGAAAAGGCCACACAAACAAATGTAACTCAGAGGTCTTTCTCTCCATTCGTCTCAATCAGAGGGGTTTTTAAGCAGCACTTCGTAGCACTATAGTGCCGCTGCCAAAGCTAGCCCCCGGATTCCCGCGGCCAATTCGTTTTAGAGAAAATATAGGGGTTTTTATCTGTGATGGACTGTATAGTGGAACATCACCGAGGGCACGTCCATGAGAAATGTACTGTGGCCCGGGAAAATGCAAGCAAGTTTTTTAGCTTTAGTCACGCCATCAAGATGGCTGAGATCAATACTGATCTCTCTAATTTTCTTGGAAGAGAGTCTGTCTCGGTGTGGTTATTGTGCTGTTCAGTGACTGCACTCAATTGCTCTAAAACCCTTATTCTCTGCAATGACCTCATCGTGATCTCAAAATTGCGGGTAATTGCAGAATCCCATTCGATCATCAGATCATCCAATCGTAGTCACACACAACCGTTGGTACATGGCTACGCATAGACTATTGGGTAAAACAAGGGTCCTTAACTCATTCAAACCGGGTAAAGCATACAGTGTAACCACTTATATTATTTTATAATTTGTCTGTTCAAAGAATTGCAGATCTACAAGCTCATAGCGCGCGCTATGAGCTTGTAGGGGGGCGGGGGGCAAATACATATCATTTTGGCTGGTCCTTGACATAGAAAGGTTTGAGAACCACTGATATTATACAGTAGCAACATACGTTTTTTCAGAAAACTGTTTTAGATTTAGAAGACATTTGTAGAATCCCCAGAAACAAAGATTTGAGTTTTATAAAATCGCTTAAGAAAATAATGATATATATATGCAAAGATTTGCGCACGTTTTCACAATAAAAAAATAATTGTAGATCTACAAGCTTGTAGCACGTTTCTTTGTAGATCGAGCTTGTAGATCTGCAAGTTCACACAGACCCAGCCCATGGTGTAGCCTTTGCACGAAATGAGAGCGACTGCAGTTCAGCAAGTGACAGAGGAATGAATGAGTCAATGAGAGACATTAGGTAAGGATAATTTAGGGGCACTTTCTCCTATGAAGGCGTTCTGGCAGTGTGTGTGTGTGTGTGTGTGTGTGCGTGTGCGTGTGCGTGTGTGCACGTGCCTGAGATGGTATACATGACCTTAGCTTCAACAACATGAACCATACAGTAGTGTCTCTATTTTGGGGACAATATTTGGCAAAAATAGTTGATCTACAAGCTCATAACATGCTGTGTGAACGTGTAGATCAGCAATTTTTGGCGAAGATATTTGGTGCAGAGAGAAAAAGGGATGAAATCTAACTTTCATCTCAATGTATCTCATAACATCCCACATCAACACATGCCATGGCATATACCATTGGTTCTCAAACGTTTTCATGCCAAGGACCCCCAAATTGACACTTATTAGCCCACGCACCCCCATTTCAAAAGATATGCCAAGGACCCCCATAAGAGAAGATTTTGTACAGCTCTAGCAGTGATTTTCAACCATTTTAATGTCAAGGACCCTCAGTTTGACATGCATTAGGGCTACGGACCCCCATTTAATTGCATTTCTATCACTGGGACCCCAAATTATATCGTAAAATCTCTGTTAATTTAACTCCGAGAGTGTACAAATAGAACCAAATGGACCCTAACGGGTCCATTTGGTTCTATTTGTACACTCTCAGACCCATAAGGGTCCATTTGGTTCCCAACTATCTATCATTTAGCTGGGGACCCCCTGGAAGTCCCTCAAGGACCCCTGGGGGTCCCCGGACCCCACTTTTAGAACCAACGGCATATACAGTATTGTGTCGTACCACATCAAATCATATAGAAGGGCTTTAATGTATGACAACTAGTTTCTTTAGTGCTTGTTATGGGCCGCTGACGTTATTTCAAACTGCAATGTATTAATCTTATCTTTACCGCGAGTCAGCGACGACGAGAAACAGCCACAGTGTGAATACAAATCCCTCTCACTGCCCAAAAGAAATATTCCCTGTGGTGCGAAGGGCAAAATCAGCAGATTAAATTCATTCTCCCAATTGATAACAGCTGACAGAGTGATGAATGATCATAGCCTGAAGGCAGGGAGAAGCAGAAAGATGCACGGGGATAGTTACATCATTGGCACATATCTCTCTTGATATGCATGGGATCTATGTCGCTTTTCCAAGCCAATAAATAAACTATATCTATGAAATAGTGGGGGTTGGAATAAACAATGCTGTTCTTTTCAGCCTCCTCAAATGCCCTCCTCCATATCAGTGGTGTAAAGTAACTAAGTACTGTACATTTACTTAAGTACTGTACTTAAGTACAATTTTGAGGTATTTGTACTTTACTTGACTATTTCCAATTTCCAATACTTCTACTCCACTACATCTCGGATCCAAATATTTTACTTTTACTCCACTATATTTATTTGAAAACTTCATGTCTTCTTTTGGGGGGCTGTCCCGCCTGTCCGGGTTTTTTTTATAAAATCCTTCAAATGTCCGGGGTTTTGAGAGTTTGGGTAGCGTGTACTGTATCAGTGGGGGGGACGTATCTTAGCAACAATGAAAGCGCTAACTCTCGTTGGTCGTGTCATGAGTAAACGAGCCAATGAGCTGCCGAGCAAACTTTCAGACGCCAGAATCCTAGTGTTGCCATGTCCGCTTATTTACCGCAACTTCTGGACAAGATTTGGCTTGTTTTTCTGGCTTGTTTTTGGAGGTATGTTTCCTTATTCCTCTCACGAGACTTGGCAACACTGCTGACAGGCTGCACGCACACAGTGACAGCAACGAGACACACACACACACACACACACACACACACACACACACACACAAACACACACACACACACACACACACACTGGACAGCACATACTGTACATAGCGCTGCCTGTTGTCATTCATTGATTCCCCGACGTGAAAGTAAAAGACGCACAGAGGCGGACGCATGCACTGCCCATGTGAGTGAATGAAAATGCCGAAACGCAAAAGCAATTTCACAGATGAAATGCAGGAATGGGAAGTAGAGTGTACTGTCTGCAAAGCTGGAACCGAATCAACCGAACGCGTGCATGCATGCGTGAAGTGTCCTCTTTTGGGAAATTCAGAATATTGGTCACCCTACTGTAGCTGTTTCCTCTCCTTTCGGATGTGTGTTGTTAAAATCATAGATATAGAAACCTAGATACCTCATTGGCCTCTGCAGTTCATTGGAGCAACCTATATTGCAATACCCTTGTATTGCTTCCGCCCTTAGTCGCGTGCGTCACAGAAGGGGGCGTTCCGTAGGCCTCTGATTGGCCTACCGAACGTCCCCGCTGGTGCGCGCCCGAGATACAGACGCCTCAGAGCCGGAGGAGGCGTCTACCTTTATATGTCTATGGTTAAAATGGGGTCTGACCCTAAACTCCTCCTAAGCTGTTCAAAATCTGCTCACCTCCTCCCCAGGGGCAGAGCTATAGGGCTTTACCAAATCAGGGTCCCAATTTTTTTTGTGTTTTTGTTGTTGTTTAGATTCAATTCAGAATTCTACAACTGTCTACATATACGCTAGGCTGCACCAACGCTCCTGATTTCGTGTATAGAGGGGCGGGTGTATAGAGGGGCGGGTGTATAGAGGCGCAGAGAGATTGCGGCTGATCCCATTGGTTCACCGATCTGTCCGTCAACCCCCGCCCCGTTAACACAACATCACGAGCGACGCCCACAGCACTCTGGTTGGTTGGGGAAATGAACACTTCCTCATACCGGGTACACCGACGCGTTCCTCCAGGCTTTTATTTTTTAGCAAAACTAAACAATACAAGTCTGGAGATCGAGGCTACATATACGCTAACAGTGGAGAGAGTGACATTATCTATACAATTGGGCTTCTAGTCTTAAATTAAACCGTTTCCCATTTTGCTCCGTCTCCCCCTCAAGGACCCCTAGTGGACAGCCTCGCAGAGGGGAGCAATGCAATTTCAAAATGTTATTACCTTTGTAATCTAAATATCTATTTATTAATACTGATCAGCATTTAGACCAAGCTAAAGGCACTTAAACTTTGCTGTGGGCAGGAGTGGGCAATGGGCGGTCAAAAAGTATATATAACTGTGGGAAACCATTGCAGAAATGGGTGGTCATGGTCAGAAATCCAGTATAGGAGCAGGTGAGTGCAGAATTAAGAAAACAGTCCTGCAAAGGCCTCTAACACACACACAAGACATGACTGATGGAAGTCAAACCTTACTTGGGGCTCCATGTTATAACCTTGAATGTGTAATATGCTTATCTCCTCTTGCTCCTGTAATATTCTGTATATATTCTTCTATTCATTTAATTTAAAAAACAATAATCTAATTTCAGATGTGTGAGCCCTCCCTAGCTCTGCCGCTGCCCCTCCATATACCCATGTTTCCCACTATGCTGGATTGTGCAAGATGAGCAAGTAATAGTTACACAAAAATAGCAGATCTACAAGCTCACAGCTTCTCGGTGCCGCGCTATGAGCTTGTATATCTGCTACTTTTGAATAGCCCAAATAAATCTAAAAATGACACAGATACTTTCCGGGTCTTAATGGATTAAATAAACTAAAAACTGTTGTTATAAACTTGACAGGACATGGGAATCCAATTAACATTAGAATGTTAATTCTATGTTGATCCTGACGGCAACGTCTGGGGACATAAATGATCAACTAATTGAGACGGTGCATAAATACTATTGCAACTGAAAACTCTCTCAACAAGGGAGATAGACGCATTTCCTTTCTGCTTTTCATCTTTACTATTCAACGTTAGGATCCTGCAGGAACAATAGGCTAATTTGAATTTCACTCTCTGTGTCGCTCAAATACCGGCAGCTACTGGCAACTTTCTTAAAGTAGATGTCTCGATGCATGAGTTGAAGCAAGTCCCCCCCTCCCCTCCCCAGGCATGACTTGACAGTGTGAGAAATAAGATGTATATCGGGAAAGCGTGCGAAGACTTTCATTTGCGTGTGTCTCATGCTCACTGCGTGACAGTTGGCAGCCATGATCATTCAGATTTTTCTGTTATGGAGTTTAAGTGGGCGTGGCTGACATCAGCAAACTCCACATCTAATGAACCAATCATAAAGCTCCCCATCAGGTGTCCCACAGGTGCCCTGTCCAACGCCTTTTTGCAATTAGCCTTAGCTAACTAAAATTGACTTTGAACTATTGTTCAAATCTGTTAAAATATAGCATTTTCAAACTGTAATGATCTGGTTAAAAAAAGAAAGAAAAAGAAAATAGGTTATGTAAGTCATCTCCGTCGGTAGGTCAGTATCTCTTGATTACACCCAATGAATGGTCTGATAAATCGTGGGGTAGGTCAGTATGTCGCTAGCCTGGGATCAGACGAATCTGCGAGTGCAAAAAAAAAATTGCACTCTGCGATTTGGGTCTGGCACCGCTCCATAGAGAATCCATTTCCTGTTCCAGAAGACGTGCGTAACCAATCAGGGCCCAGTATTCAAATAGGGGCGACTGTAATTGGTAGTTGGTTGTAGGTCTAACCAATTGCGTCGAGGGCCATTGTTTTGATCCCGCCCCTTGGGAAACAAAACGTCCTCATGGAAGCACCAGACTCATATCCACGCAGTGATATAGTCTGGCTACGCCAGGCTAGTATGTCGCCTACTTCTCCCATTCAATGGTCTGATTCAAACGTGATAATGTCCCATTCAATGCATTGATAGCATCCTGACGAGGAGCATATTTTGAATTCTCATTTTCGAATCAATGGAGCAATTATTTTTGATTTCTTGTCCACCTTTGGAGTTACATCATGGCAATGAACCCAGACCTCTACCAAAGTGGTCTTCAGTGTTGCCAGATTCTGTGAGAGAAACAAGCAACCAGGTCTAGGAAAACCAGCCCAAAAGAAGCGACTATGGGCCACACGAGTACTTTAACATGTACATCAGCTATTTGAAAATAGCAGATCTACAAGCTCACAACGCGTCGCGATGCGACGCGTTGTGAGCTTGTAGATCGGCTATTTTCAAATAAAATCTTGCGAGGAAATTATAATAAGCAGATCTGGCAACCTCTGGTGGTCTTGCCCTTTAAGCTTCTGCCACTGACTGCACTAAACACACATAGACAGACAGACAGACAGAGAGAGAGGGAGAGAGAGAGTGAGGTGCTGTACACTGTACCTTAATGGCGGTGGAGGCGATCTGGATGTGGTGCAGCTTGCGCAGGGTGCCCTCTCTGTCAATGAAGTAGGAGGCGGCCAGCTGGTGCAGAGCCTCCAGAGTCACAGCTGTTCCGTTGGCTTCAGTCACTTCAGCCGTCCTACTCAACCTCCGCTTGTCCACGAAGATCATTAATGACTCTTCCCCTGTGAATGCCACGCACAACACATCAGTGGTGGAAAAATACACAGAATTGTGTAAAATACAAATTGGTATCAAAATGTACTTAAAGTGCCAAAAGTAGAAAGTACCCATTATGCAGAATGTCCCGTTTCACACATTTTCAAATGTATGAATTTGGCTATTTTCTAAAATGTTGGAGTGGGTAATGTATGGTTTGTAATAATAATACAAATCTCCAAAGAAACTAGTAACTAAAGTTTTCAAATAATTGTAGTGGAGTAAAAATACAATATTTGCCTCTGAGATGTAGTGGAGTAGAAGTAAAATTACTGAATTACTGAATACGGATTATTTGAAATACTCCAGTAAAGTAAAAATGTAACTTAAGTACAGTACTTGAGTAAATGTACTTAGTTACTTTACACCACTGGCACACATACAGTACAGTCCATATACGAACACAGGCACGCAGACAAAAAAGGAAAGCATTGAGCACTATTGGGTAGGTCATTGCTTCTCAAAGAGGGGTCCTTGGACCCCCAGGGGTTCTTGAGGGGGTTCCAGGGGGTCCCCAGCATAATTAGTTAATATAGCATCAAAATCAGTTTAACCACTTTAACCATATAACCATATATCGGCTATTTAAAAAAAGAAATCTGGAACATTTTGGATTATATTTCAAACATTTTAACAACACAAATCGTGTATGGGGGTCCCTGGTACAAAATATTTTCAGAAGGGGGTGTCCGCAGCCAAATACATCATTTTGGAGGTCCTGGACATAAAAACATTTGAGATACACTGGGGTAGGTAATAGTGCCTGGCCTGCACTGTTAGGTTGGCTGTTTTCGCCCCAAGGTCCTCTAAATTCAATCATATTAACTAAACCAGCTTTGATTTCACATTCTATGCATCTAATGCATTCCAACTCTTTCATTACTCCTAGTCTCCCAGCTCCAGCCTCTTGCTACAGAACTTTCCCTTTCCTCTTCCGTCTCGCTTCAAGCTGAGTAAAGTCAATAGTAAGTAATGAGTTCAAATCCACTCTTCGTTATTTACCCCCCAGAGTGGCAGAGAGCAGGAAGTGGGTTCCGTATTTCCTGATAATACTATCAGTGATGGCGATGAGACTGGGCCTCCTGCCCAGCTGTCTGATGGTCTGGAGGAACTCGGGGTCCAGTGGCAGGGCAAAGCCATTGTTCTCCTGTCTCTCTAGGGCCAGGCTGTTCACCTTCCAGCGGCCGAACTCCCTGCAATGTTACACACACACACACACACACACACACGCACGCACGCACACGCACGCACGCACACGCACACGCACACGCACACAGACACACAGACACACACACACCATTATAGGAAAAGCAAAGCACTTAAACGCACAGTATAAAAGGCAAAACAGCTTACACAAATTGTGTACATTTGTATGTATGCGCGCACACATACAAAGAGGAAACATGACAAATCTATAGCATCGCATCTTAGGACCACTTATACGATGCAATGAAAAGGCACCCACTATTCTAACTCGGGAGGTATAGCACCAGCTCAGCATTACGTCAGTTAAGAGTCTCCGAGACACTTGCCAGAGTGACTAAACGCTAACGGTCCAGCAAAAAAAATTGCCAAGCACTTACAACAAGCCATCAATTTTGAGCCCATGATTCAGTCCTTCAACAAGCAGTGCATGAACTGCCGGGCACAACCTATTTTTCGGAAAACAGCCATTCCAGAAATGCACTTGAAAGTTAGAAAAAACGCAAGCAAGGAGATCAAATAAGTGGACCATTTTTCTGCTACAACGGACATGTGGTCCAGAGTAAATATGATGCCCTACTTGAGCTTCATTTTTGCACCGCCACACTCCCAACTGGGAACTGCTTGGAGAAGGTTTTCACACCAGAAAAACCACAGAGGAATATCTGGTCAATAATGAGAGCAAACAGTGTTGTATTACTACCGATAATGGGGCTAACAGCACTGTAGCCCTGCAGGAATTGGGCTGGCATTTACTAATCTGCTCTGGCCACATGGCACAATCATGGCACCTGGCGGTCACCAAGGCATTGACATGAGAAACGCGTGGCATAAGCCATGTGAATGCCCCCAAAAGGCTTAGTTCTGGTGTGTTAAATAGCATAGCCATTGTCATTTTTAAATCCAATGCTTTGGTTTATTTGAATATATATTTTTATATTAATCATTTAAAAAGCTGATAATAACTGGAAAATAATGCAAAATAATGTACATGAGATAGTTATGATTTTCAAACTGTTTAATTATATTCAGCAGTAAGTTTAATTTATCTTATCTTATTATATTTTAACGATAAATCCATACCCCACTCATTGTATTTTAATTCACAGATTACCCTACCAGATCGGGTATGAAGCAAAAGATGATGGAACGAGTTTTGGAGCAAGCTCCTGCCATTCATATGGCCGGAGTATTAGTGGCCCAACATTAATACTGACTTGGATTTAAAAGCAGGATTTAGTGGTCTTTGAATCTGTCTCCTGAATCTGTCAATGGGACACTCATACTGTACCAGTTCAAGACATCAAAGACACATTGTCATCTGTGAGGAGAATGAAATGGTCACTGCGTCAAACCGGGCGGTCTTAGACCATATAACAACGGAGCTGCTGCTGCCAGCCCAGAAATGGTACATTACCGAGGTCTTACAGAGAAGAAATACAGTGTATCCTCTAATGGAAAAGGCCTCTTTTTTATCCCTGGTACAAGAACAACACTCCCAGTGAGGAACTGAGAGATGCGCTCTCAGAGGACATAATGGAAATCCCTGCGCAGGATGATGGAACTGCGCAGCCACCACCCATTGTGTCAACAGATGGAGGAGACAAGAAAATGAAACTGCCACACCTCCTCAGAAATAAAAAAGAGACCAGACCCAGTCAACGCCCACAGAGAGACTCTGTGCTGACACAGAGTTGACCAGGAGGCCCTGATCTCTCATTTAGATCCTCGACTTGCTTGGTGGCTCAGACAGCTACAGTATACAGTCCTGATACCCACTACGGGCAAAGGTTGCCAGAATATGGCATGGCAATAAGTGCCACCAGCACTGAATCTGAGTGGGTGTTCAGCGCAGCAGGTTATTATGGTCCCCTCTGTAACATTGTTAATTATAAGTGTTATATAATTACACAAAATGTGATACAAATAAGTGCTTCTACTTGACTTAATTCTCCATGGTTCATGTGTATAAGAATACATAGTGCATTAGTTGTCACAGCTCCTTTAAGTCCCCTCCTTCCGTCCCCCGTATAAATGTCCTGCCCCACCTCCACCTTCCTTGTGTGTTTCCGTGTTGGAACGAGGTGGGTGTCTTTTGTTAACTTCTCTGTATAACAAAATAAGAATTGTACTTGCAAATGATGTATACGGTGTTTGTTTAACTTTGTTTAGAGGAGTCCTTGCACTACAAACCGAACTAGCCTGGAGATGTATTTTATGTTATTTCTTGTCAGAATAAATGGAGGTTGTCTCCAAAGACAGTTCTGGGTCAGTCTCCATTCAATACAACGCAGAGATAAAGACAACTGGTTACATCTCTATTGATGGAACTTTCAAAGGCCTTTCGAAAGGGCGGGGGAGAGAGTATGCTGCTAAACTAAAAAGGAAACATAGCCGTCCCAATATGAAGGACAGCCTTTAAGACTTTGCATTGATTCTGCAATGCTGTTATTTATTTACATTTCTGAAATGTGTGTGTGTGTGTGTGTGTGTGTGTGTGTGTGTGTGTGTGTGTGTGTGTGTGTGTGTGTGTGTGTGTGTGTGTGTGTGTGTGTGTGTGTGTGTGTGTGTGTGTGTGTGTGTGTGTGTGTGTGTGAGACAGACACTATGTCGCACACATGATGATGAGACTACTAGTTGTCTCTGCCAGGCCGAAGGCGTGGTCAAGACTATGTTACCGATCGTTGTGAAACTGCGAGGCCAGAGCAGAACCAGTTGGCCACTTTTTTCACATCGGCCTGTTATAGCGCCACCAGCAGGCCAATTATTGCAAAACACATTTTTGGACATTACTCCTACATATTTTGTCCAAACATCACGCAAATCGGTACACATTATCTCTATAGTCATGTGATCAAGACTGATCTGTCCTAATTTTCGTATTCCATCTTGATTGGCTAAGATTGGCAGGAGTTGTCCGTTTTGAACAAAATGCCTCAAATCATGAACAAAGCGTGCGATTGCCGTGCAACCTTGCACGCATATTCCCACTAGGCCAAGGAAGGCATGCCACTCTACATTTTTCAAACCAGCCTCATGGTGGCGCAATAACAGACCGATTTGCGTTGTTACCTATAACTGGACCAATCGGCGTGAAACTTTACATGCACACTCCCTAGAGAGCAAGGAAAAACCTATGCGTTGCATTTTTCACATTGGCCTGTAGCACCACCAGGAGGCAGATTTTTGCAAGAAACATTTTCTGATATTAGTCCTACAGATTTTGTCCAAACATCACGCAAATCGGTACACATTATCTCTATAGTTATGTGATCAAGGCGGATCCGTCCGATTGTTCATATTCCACCTTGATTGACTAAGTTTACCATCTAAAGTTTGCAGGAGTGCCTCGTCTTGAACAAAATGCCTCAAATCATGAACGCAGCGCATTTAATCCAAACATCACGCAAATCTTGTGATCAAGACGGATCTGTCCGATTTGTTATATTCCATCCTGATTGGCTACGATTGGCATCTAAAGTTTGCATGTCTGTGCAATAACTTCATCAACATTAATCCCTCAACTTTGACAGATTCCACTCTATAATAACTGAATGCCGAACATTGCTGGCCCACAATAACCCACCAGACCTGGCGAAGACCTGTGCTCCGAGGAGCACTTTTTATAGTACTGTATGTGTGTTGCTGTCTGTGAGAAAAATGCAGGTTGTGTTGAGTTTATTTCATAGTAGAAAGCGCAGCTGGCAAATGATTACTAATACCATCTGAAATGTTCATAATCAATGTATTGAAAAATATGTTTTATATATTCTTGACACTCCTAAATAAAGACATCTGGTGGCCTGGACCGCTGGCCTAGCGGTCTGGTCACGTAGGCTATAATGTTGCCTGACAGCACATAGCGGGTTCGAGTCCCGTTCCCTATGATCTTTCCTGTTTATCTCTACTATACACTATAAATACAGGCAAAAATATCTTTAAACCTTATTTATTCTGGAAAAGAGCATTGAGGTTCACCCTCATTTGCAATGCTGTCGAGATTACAGAACAAGATTAATATAAAAGGCAGATGTGAAAAATGCAGGGCAAAGGTTTTTCCTTGGCCTCTGGGTCATAAAAGGTTTTACGCTGATTGGTGCAGTTATAGGTAAAAATGCGAACCGGCCTGTTATAGCGCCTTCCTCGGCCTAGTGAGAGTGTGTGTGTGCAAAGTTTCACAGAAATCTCACACTGCGTTCATTATTTGAGGCATTTTGTTCAAAATGTACCACTTCTGCCAACTTTGGAAGCCAATCTTAGCCAATCAGGATGGAATATGAAAAACCTGTTTTGTTTAATGAATAGAGATACTGTGTACCGATATTTTGGACAAAATCAGTAGGAGTTATATAAAGAAAATTGTTTTGCAAAATTCTACCTCCTGGTGGCGCTATAACAGGCCAATGTGAAACATTCGGGGCAGAGGTTCTGCTCTGGCATCCAGGGAGTGTGTGTGCACAGTTTCGCTGAGATTGGCCCAACGGTGCCGGAGATCAGCTGCTCACAGACACACGGACACACTCACGGACGGACGGACAGGGTGCAAATGCAGCCATTGCCTTCTGCCTGGCGGAGACAGTAATGGTTAAATTGGTTAAAATCTAGAATTACACAGATGCTTTCCCGGTTTTAATCTGGTTAAGCAAGCATGTGGACATTACAAATGGACATGTATGCAAATGTAAAGCAGAGATACTAGGACAATCAATTCTCTCATGAAATCAGATTAAACTCTAATATAATTATCATAATTCTAATTCTTGAATCCTAGTCATTATTTTGGTCATTCAGAAATAGGCATCATTGCACAGATGGTATAATTATGGGACCAGCATCAGTTGAGGGAACATGGACACATTAATCTAATTATAAGGCAAAACAAAAATCTTGTATAATCTTTCCACATCAAACATTTATTATAATATTTGTAAATGATTAAAAAAAAATGTGGAAGCCAGTATTTGATCGTTTTTTGTCATGAAGAAAATCAACACAATGTCCTGACACTAATTCATGTAAAAAAATAAAATCTCCATCGGACGAACATGTCACACACCTAAAATAGCAGATCTGCCAACGCACAATGTGTGATGCATTGTGAGCTTGTAGAGTCTCCATTTCCGGTGTGCGAGTGCGACACTGTCGCACTCGCACACCGGAAATGGAGACTCTACAAGCTCACAACGCATCACACATGTACAATGAAGAATAAACAACGCAGGTTTTAGCCTGTCTGAATGAATTGATCTGCTCTGCAGGATAACACTGTGTAACGCTGTGTTTGGAAAAGAAGACGGTTAATACGGTGATTATCGAAAGAGAGTTTGGTTCCCTCCGTAATAACACACCAACAGTGTTATTAGACTGGAGGCAGCAGTGTTAGGGATTATGAAGGTTTTCGCTGTGTCAGTCAGTCACGTCATCTCTCTTTAGGAATGGAAAAGGGACTTGTGAGTTCAAATCTCTGGATATAAAACAAGTGTTAACATCAGCAGCAACTGAAGCTATATGTGTCCCAGGCACAGCCACAACAACAGCTGCTACAGTATAGTGTTGTTGCTGCTACAGTTCCTGAGGCAGGGCCTCTTCATTATAGAGAAAGACCAGACCACGAAAGGGGGAGCTGATTAAAGTCTAAATCCTGTTTATCACAGGGTTCCCACGCATTGTTTTTTTGCAATTAATTTACCATAACGCTTCCAAAAGATTTGATCCCATTTCCTGGCCAATAGCAATCATAATATGGCACAATAAGTGACTAAAGACTCTTACTTCAGTGTGCAATGCCTCAAAGGTTAGGGTTAGTGCGATCTGGCAACCCATTGGCAAAATAAAGGGAAACATTTGTAGGTTGGGTTTGGGTTAGCAAAGAAATTAAGCATAGAATACATTTTGGTATACCTTTGTGTCTACACATTAGAGGTGCGCGGATCACGGTTTTAGCAACGGTTACAATACCACAGGAGCAGCTGATGAGTCTGTGGATTTGTGTATAGCCCAGCAATCTGGTCAAATGCTTCTAAACAAGAACTAAATAAAATCCAGCTAACCCAAAATAGAGCTGCGAGACTAGCTCTGCATTGCTCATTTAGGACCGGTATTGAAATCATGCTTAATGAATTGTCATGGATGAGTGTTGGTGAGAGACTAGCTTGTAGCTTGATTCTGTTTTATTGATCACCAGCAGAGTTGGTTTTAAAAATAGACTGAGAAGAGATGTGATGCGGAAAGAGATTGTTTTAGACACAAAGAGTCTCCTTTGTGTCTCCTACATGGAACCCACTGCTTGTCATCAAATTATTGGCTTAGGAATGCGACAAAAACTTAAAAATATCCATGAATTCAAGTCTCCATGGGGTGACTAATCGATAGAAAAAAAGTAATTTTGGGGGTGAACTATCCCTTAAAGACAAACATTAGACACGATCTAAAACAATCTCTTTCCGCATCACATCTCTTCTCAGTCTATTTTTAAAACCAGCTCTGCTGGTGATCAATACTAAGTACCGGAACCGCTGCCTACCGGTCCGCTGGTCATCAAATTATTGGCTTAGGAATGCGTCAAAAACCTGACCTATGTTTGTTTAAATTCATTCTATTGTGTTCTTTCTAATAAAGAAAAACATCACATGGATGCAACTGGGACGTATCATCAGTGTTGTAGCCTGGGGTCATCGGGTGTTTCGGGTCTCGCAACATACAACATACACCCTCGCCCAGGTGACCCAGCCAGGGTTGATCAAGCCCCGACTTACGTCCCAGTAGCGACCCACGGTCAGTCCTATAGGGCAAGACAGGGCAGTCCGCTTCTCGGGAAGTACTCTGCCGGGACTCAGGGAGGCTCTGGCACGTGGAGGGACTAGGCTCTGTGGGTTGTCTCCTGGCCGGGCTCCTCCTTCGTCTCACCAGGTCCAGGACCTGAGAGAGCTGCGCCAGATCAGATGCACCGCCCCGATCCAAACATTTCCCTCTGGTGTGATGGTTCCTTGGGTCGATACCACTAGATTGGGCCGTCTAATGGTATTAGCTCCACTTGCGGTTAGCTGGAATGGCCCTCTTAAAGGCCTCACCGCGGGTTTGTTGGGCTTCTTCCTCACGGAAGACACAGCCTGGGGCGCTAACTGATTATTGTTATATGGATGTTAAAAAAATCTTGATTTTGTATGTACTTTTGGTATGCGGTCAGGTTTAGGCCTGGCTCAGGGAAGAGGACGCCCCTGCCATGCATAGTCCAGCATGGGAATTGTATTGAGTCTTTATTTTATTTGTGCTTGTCAATTATATTTTTTAATTGCACTGTAACTTTTTTTAATTGTACTGTTTGACCCCAGGAAGAATAGTCAGTGCTGAGGCAGTCACTAATGGGGATCTAAAATAAACAATAAACTACATTGCGACAGTGTGGGTGAGTAACATTATTTAGAAGAAAACCAACGTCAGGAAAATAATAATAATTTGACATGATGATGATGCGGTTGGTGCGGATCTATAAATAGGATGATGTAATTAACCCATTGATGTCTCCTAAATCTCAACAGTATTCTGAAAAACGCATGTTTCTATATCAGTGGTGCTCAATCTTTTTCATGTCAAGGACCCCCAAAATGATATATATTTGGCCGCAGACCCCCATCAAAATATTTTGTTCTTCTGGGGGACCCCCAGAAGCAAAGATTTTAGTTAAAAATGTTCGCTTTTAAAAATATGTATATTCAAAGATTTGCACACATTTTCACGAAATTTCAAAAATAGCAGATCTACAAGCTCGTAGCGCGGCACTCGGTGCCGCGCTATGAGCTTGTATATCTGCTATTTTTGAATAGCCCAAAGTGTAAAATAATGCTTTTTAGCTCAAATCTAAAAATGACACAGTTCCAGGTCTTAATGGGTTAATTATGGCGGGATGGATAATGGACGTGTGCACGCGGATTTGGCTGACGAAAAACCCCATCCGCGCATGCAGTAGACTCTGAGGATTCCACTCCATATTCCGCGCCACATTTTTGCTTCATCACCTAGCCCAGGGCAAACTTTATCATCCCCACTGATTGATTTATAATTGAGTGAACATATTGGGTAATGTCAGACATGCTTTGGGCCAAAAACAATAGCCAAAAAACATTTTCCAAACATTTGATTAATTACAACTCTTTTCCAGGCCTTGAAAACCATTTTTCTAGAATGATTGATAGAATGATTTCCAGTGATTTCATGAAACCGTGGAAACCCTGTTAGGAGAGTTGTTTCGCACCTATTCAGAGAGAAAATTGGCCTATTGTTCCCATTTAAATGTGGACAACCCACGGCTTCCCTCACACGAGGAGGCTTATATTCACAATTTGCTCCATGCCAGGCAGGAAAATATGATGTCTGCATGACCTCAATGCGAAGCTTGTGGGCTATTCTCTAACAAGATGAATGGCATCATGCCGTTTGAAACTCTCTTGCTCTGAGAATTGCTTTCACACCATTGTGAAAAAAGAACATTGTCTTTCTCTACCAATTTTAACCCATTTAGACCCCGGCAAAGACTCTGTGTCATTTTAGATTTCTTTGGGCTATTCATGTACAGTAGATCTGCTATTTTTGAAAAAAAAAAAAGAAAAATGTGTGAGAATCTTTGAATATATATATTTCTAAAGCTAACATTTGTAAACTTTGCTTCTGGGGTATTTTACAAATGTCAGCTGTTTTTGAAAAAAAACATATGTTGCTATTTTTGTCAGTGGTTCTCAAACTTTTTCATGTCAAGGACCCCCAAAATGAAATGCATTTGGCCGCAGACCCCCATCTGAAAATATTTTGTTCCAGGGACCCCCAGAAGCAAAGATGTGAGTTTAAAATGTATATATATATTCAAAGATTTGCACACATTTTCACGCCTTGTTTTTTTCAAAATTAGCAGATCTGCAAGCTCATGAGCTTGTATATCTGCTATTTTTTAATAGCCAAAGAAATCTTAAAGTGATGCAGATGCGTTCCCGGTTTGAATGGGTTAAATAATGGCGCAATCTCCCCTCATTTTTTGAGCCACATTTTCATAAGACGGTGCGGTTGGACGGGCTTGCAATCATGGACGGAGGCCTGCATGCTGCTTCTTGCTAGGGCTGCCTTTTTGAGGGAAGGGCCATACTGTATCATCTGAAGTTTGTTTGAAATAAAGCCTTGGAGCATGCCAGCTGCCTTTATATACGCAGAACAAAATGTGCTCTGCTGCTTGATGCATAGATTAGCCCTGTTCAAACACAGCTGGTAATATAAGCAACCGAGGGTTTCACCGGACAGAAAATAAGGCTATGGAGCAGACCGGGGCAGAGGTCAGTCTATGGAAAATGTTTTACACGATTGAGTTTTTGTGTTTTTTCTCTCTCTCTCTTTTTTTTTACAACAAAGAGAAAGGCAGGCTTTAACCAATTAAGACCTGAGGCCGATTCTACAAAATGTCTTCAAAATGTCTTCTGTTTTGAAAAAAAAAAACTACTATTTTGCGATAATATCAGTACGTGGTTGTCAAACTTTTTCATGTCAAGGTTTATTAAATATTATACATAATTTGGCAACGGACCGCCATCTAAAAATATTTGGTTCCAGGGCCCCCCAGAAGCAAAGATTTGAGTTAAAGATGTTCGCTTTAACACATTTTTTTACGATTTTTGAGTGGCCAATAGCCAAAGAAATCTTAAAAAATGACACAGATGCGTTCCCGGTTCTTAACGGGTTAAGACACGGTACTGGAGCAAACAGGATGTTTGGGTTTTGTAACACAAACACACACACACACACACACACACACACACACACACACACACACACACACACACACACACACACACACACACACACACACACACACACACACACACACACACACACACACACACACACACACACACACACACAGACAGACGCATTATAAACATACAATACTGCAATAAACCAACAAACTCCAAAAGCTTTTTGCCTTTGCTTGCAACACTAAACTTTGTTGTAGGATATCGCAGTGTGGCCCCATGGGTCCTGGCCTGCTGCCAATCAATTTCCTGCCAATAACAACAAGCCCTTGAGAGATGTTACAAAACAGAAAACTGCTCATTAGAGACTGTTTCATGTTGGCATTTCTCTGTAACGAGAGGCCATTAGTGTTTCTTTCTCCTTCCGTCGGGGATGGCTGGAACTAGGAGTCGGTATAGGGGCGTGAGAGAGAGAGAGAGAGAGAGAGAGAGAGAGAGAGAGAGAGAGAGAGAGAGAGAGAGAGAGAGAGAGAGAGAGAGAGAGAGAGAGAGAGAGAGAGAGAGAGAGAGAGAGAGAGAGAGAGAGAGAGAGAGAGAGAGAGAGAGAGAGAGAGAGAGAGAGAGAGAGAGAGAGAGAGAGCTTTAGCTCTGATCGACACAGGGTGCTCACCATCGCTCACTGATGGACAGTTATGGATGGATGGTGCCGCAGGTTATAGCTCGGGTAGTTGCACAGACAGAGTACACACAGACACACAGACACACACGCACGCACGCACGCACGCACGCACGCACGCACGCACGCACGCACGCACGCACGCACGCACGCACGCACGCACGCACGCACGCACGCACGCACGCACGCACACACACACACACACACACACACACACACACACACACACACACACACACACACACACACACACACACACACACACACACACAGGTTTGTGTTATATACTTGTGAGGACAAAAAAAAATTTAGGAGAGCAATTTTACGAATGCCATTTTGCCGTTTTTAACCGTAAACCTAAAGCCGAAAAATAGCAGATCTACAAGCTCACAACGTGTCGCGTTGCGACACGTTGTGAGCTTATAGATCCGCAATGTTTCAGTGCATTAATTGGCACGGAACTATTACGTATAAATCCTGTTTAACTCTAATTCCAACCCCCCTAGATCTAACCTCGAAATGTTTCATCCTAAACCCAACCTGAATATTTTTCTATTTATATCTCTAATAATCTTTTTCAACCATGAAACCACAATTTTTCTTGTGAGGAGAACCAGAGAAACGGTCCTCACAATGTCACAAGTATAGTAATACACGCACACAAGCACGCACGCACGCACGCACACACACACACACACACACACACACACACGCACACACGCACACACGCACACACACGCACACACACGCACCCAATGTGTTTCCACTGCTCTATTCCACCCATAGCGGTTGTCAAGGAAGTGCAAAATGCGTAACCGCAGACACGTCCACAAACATCCACAGATGTGTGCGTGCCACACACACATACAGTACTACACACACACACACAAACAAGGCTGTTATGGAAGTGGTGTGGCCGTGGGTTTATTTCACCCCGTAGCTCCTCTCAGCGAGGCGCATGGCAGCAGGAGGTATACGCTGCAGCGTACAGCTACCTGTCAGGCGCCCCTGTGTGAGTGCCGGGGCGACATAGAACCAAGGGGAGAGAGGAGCCAATGACAGGGATAGGCAGGCAGTCAGTCGGGGGGATAGAGAGAGAGGCCCTGCTGTCCGTCCATCCGCAGTGAGGTGTCACAACACACATAGGACGGCTCCGGGGTGCATGCTAGCCGAGGGCCTCACATAACAAATCATGGGAATCAACCGGGTGGATAATACACTGAGGACTGCACACTGCAAATGAAATGCACTATAACGTAGTCATGCAGATCGTTCGGTGCCGCATGTATTAGCCCTTTAAGACCTGGAACGCATCTGTGTCATGTTTTGATTTGAGCTAAAAAAAACGTTATTTTACACTTTGGGCTATTTAAAAATAGCAGATATACAAGCTCGTAGCGCGGCACCGAGTGCCGCGCTACGAGCTTGTAGATCTGCTATTTTTGAAAAATCGTGAAAATGCGTGCAAATCTTTGAATATATATATTTTTAAAGCGAACACTTTTAACTCAAATCTTTGCTTCTGGGGGTCCCTGGATCAAAATATTTTTAGATGGGGTCGGCGGCCAAATACATACTGTATCATGTTGGGGGTCCTTGACATGAAAAAGATTGAGCACCACTGATATAGAAACATACGTTTTTCAGAAAACTGTTGGGATTAAGAAGACATTTGTAGAATCGGCTTCAGGTCTTAATGGGTTAGACAAGTTATTGCTGAAGAACTGAAAAAGGGCTTCCCGTGCTGAAGCACAAAGCAAAACTGCACAATAGCTTTAAAAATTGCAATGACTGCGATTCCATTATGATACATGTCAAAATTGTGTATCATAATACTCTGCGGTGCATGTGTGTGTGTGTGTGTGTGTGTGTGTGTGTGTGTGTGTGTGTGTGTGTGTGTGTGTGTGTGTGTGTGTGTGTGTGTGTGGTGAGAGAGAGCGAGAGAGAGAGGGAGAGAGAGATATAATTCTAATATCGATGCCAATCTTTAGTGTAATTAGTGTAACGGGAACGAGAACATGCTCTCTTTTTAGGGAAACCTGTCACCAGAGAGAACCGTCATTCTAACCATACTGAAAATAGAATACTGGCATATGTTAATCTTCCCTTTAAAGCCAATGCCATCTGTTTCACTTCCAAGCGAAGCTATCATAAATAATAATAATAACCTCAAACTGCAGAAAGTCAATGAAAATGAATAAAATAAGATCGAAAATGTGTCTCATTTGCATCTGCAAGGCCGTGCTTTTTGCCTCTTTGTGTTTACAGGCATTGCAGAGTGAGAGAACCACCAGAAGGCAAATGTTTCATTTTAAGCTCCAACTCTAATCTCTGTTTTCACTTGTGCTGATGTTGTCTACAAACCATCATTATTTGCTGCACCAGATGCAGACTTGTGAGGGGTGTGTCTTATGTGTGTCGGAGAAGGAATTATACATTTTTTTTAAATTTACTCCAATTCTATGAAACCAGAGAGCACTCATTTAGACTTTTACTGCATGCAGCAACTCCATATGCTACATAGTTTCCTCTTCTACCCCGGTGTTATGTGCTAGCACATATTCACACCTCAGTCTATAGTCTTCCTTTGCTTATGTGTTCACTAATGCTTATTTGTCCTGTGTGTAGCGTCTACCCAGCCTTGCTGGCTCTGCTGCCCTGGTCTGGCTAGAGCAGTGGTTCTCAAACTTTTCATGCCAAGGACCCCCAAAATGATATGTATTTGGCCGCGGACCCCCATCTCAAATATTTTGTTCCAGGGACCCCCAGAAGCACAGATTTGAGTTAAGAACATTCGCATGAAAATATATATATTCAAAGGTTTGCACACATTTTCACGATTTTTCAAAAATAGCAGATCTACAAGCTCATAGCGCGGCACTCGGTGCCGCACTATGAGCTTGTAGATCTGCTATTTTTGAATAGCCAAAGTATAAAAGGTCAAAATTATTGTGACGCTATATCAACACATTTTGCTGGGGACCCCCTGGTACCCCCCCAAGGACCCCTGGGGGTCCCCGGACCCCACTTTGAGAACCAATGGGCTAGACACCTGTCACTCACCTGGGAGTGCTCTGGCTGCCCCTCCCTTTTCGCAGCTGTGCTTCATGTGTGATTAGGGCGTAGGCTATAAGAGGAGCTGTTGCCAGCTCCCATTATCTCCCCAGCACCCCAGCAGAGCACACCTGTATATTTGATCTCTTGCATTTGTTTATTTGTAGTTCTTTATTTCAGTTCCAATGGGCTGGTTGTAAGTATTGTTGTCTCCGCCAGGCCGAAGGCATGGCGAGAGAGTATGTTTTACCCTCCGTCCGTCCGTCCGTGTGTCCGTCCGTGTGTGTGTGTGTGTGTGTCCCTCCTGTCTGTGTGTTACCAGCTAATCTCCGGCACCGTTGGCCCGTTCGCTCCGAAACTGTGCACACACACTCCCTGGATGCCAATTCAGAACCTCTGCCCCAATGTTTTCACATGGGCCTGTTATAGCGCCACCAGGAGGCCGATTTGTGCATATTTACATTACTCCTACAGATTTTATCCAAACGTCATGCAAATCGGTACACAGTATCTCTATAGTCATGTGATCAACACGGATCTGTCCGATTTCCCATATTCCATCCTCATTGCCTATGGTTGGCTTCCAAAGTTTGCAGGATTGGTCCGTTTTGAACAAAAAGCCTCAAACTATGCACTCAGCTTGCGATTTCCGTGAAATGTCACACGCACATTCCCACTAGGCCGAGGAAGAAATGCCACCCTTTTCACATTGGCCTGTTATAGCGCCACCAGCAGGTCTAATTTAGCAAAACACATTTTTGGAACAAAATGCCTCAAATCATGAATGCAGCGTCTGATTGCCGTGAAAGACCTAAGAATAAATGGCACCCATTTCACATTGGCCTATTATAGCGCCACCAGGAGGCCAGAATAACGTACCTGACCTGGCGGAGACCTGTGCTCCGAGGAGCACTTTTTCTAGTTTGTTATGATTTTCGGTTTCTGGTTAGTTTAGTTTATTGTATGTTTTGGTAGTTTATGGGAGTCTGGTGAGACGACGGGCACATATTGCCTGGCTCACCAGACTCCCCTCTTTTTTGTTTGGCCAGCCCATTACTACTTTTGTTTGGTTAGGACATTTATTTAGGTCTTTGTTTTGGTTCATTTATTATACCTCTACCCTCCTGGTATATTTATTGACATGGTTGCTCACAAGAACAACCATGAACCCTTTGCACATGTTTTTTCTTAATATAAAATAAATTTCATTGCAATTGAGACCTGATTTTTGTCCTATTATTATGTTATGGTCACTGGTGTTCGAGCCAAGTGTAGTGGCTGCTATTTTTGAAAATGTGTTCGCTTTTTTTTTTTTTTAAGTTAACATACGTTTTTTCAAAAAACGGTTAGGATTTGTAGAATATATATTCATAGATTTGCACAAACGTTCACGTTTTAAATAAAATAGCAGATCTACAAGCTCGAGCTTGTAGATCTTCTATTTTTTAATAGCCAAATAAATCTAAAATGACAGAGATCGAATGGGTTCACTTCTTCCTCATGTGCCAAATAAACAGTATGGTGCATTGCATTTCTCTATAGTGTTGAACCGTGCCATTGGTACACTCAGCTGAGCAGAAGAGATACTGTGGTGTGACTGGTGAGATAGAAGGCACACACTCTATCGCTTTTGTTTTGACCTCAAAATAGAATAAAAACACAAAAAATGTTGCTACGGAGAAAAGCAGAAAAATGGCCTGTGGGGAAAGCAAGATTAAAATCAAACTAACTGTGTAGACAGCTCAATAAGGAAGATGGAGATAGGAAAACCTAAAAAAAAAGGCAAAAAAGAATCATGGCCCTCCTTTTTGTGTCCATGTAATATACTGTGTAAATCGCAGCCCAAACGCCCAAGGTAAACTGAACTGACCTCATTCGTACCCGTGTTGATAAATCAGGTCCAGAACTACAGGCCCACACCTTTCTTTGTCTTTAGCAAGGTTCTTTTTTTTTTGCCAAAGAAATGTAATTCCTTACTCTTTGTTGATCTTCATTTTAGTTTAACCCATTTAGACCAGGAAAGTATCTGTGTAATTTTTAGTTTTTTTGGCTATTCAAAAATAGCAGATCTACAAGCTCATAGCGCGGCACCGAGTGCCGCGCTATGAGCTTGTATATCTGCTATTTTTGAAAAAAAAATCCTTGAATATGTATATCGTTTGTGGACACAATATTTTGAGATGGGGGGAGATGGGGGTCCGCGGCCAAATACATTTTGGGTGGTCCTTGACATGAGAAAAGTTTGAGAACCACTGATATTATAGCAACGTAAGTTTTTAAAAAAAACTGTTAGGATTTAGAAGACATTTGTAGAATCCCCCAGAATTAAAGATTTGAGTTAAAAATGTTCGCTTTGAAAAATATATATATATTAAAAGATTTGCGACGATCTTTCAAAGAAATTGCAGATCTACAAGCTCGTAGCGCGGCACTCGGTGCTGCACTATGAGCTTGTAGATCTGCTATTTTTGAATACCCAAAGAAATCACACAGATTCTTCCTCGGTCTCAATGGGTTAAAGGACATCTATCCATGCAATGTAGCAAAAAACATTTTACAATAATAGCCCATAATACATTGTCCATATTTACTCAACAAGGTTTCAACAAGGCTGTTGAAAACACAGCACTTGGGTTTTTGTAGTGGGCTTGGCTATCCCAGATACCAAAATAACCCATTGTGCAAAATGGTTGGTATGGGTTATTTGAAGGACCTCCCTGAAGAGAATTCTGTAAAATAGGACTAAGTCTGCCCTGCCAGTGAAATACTCCACAATATGTATTTGCAAGCGCTGTACCGGCAGATTACAAATCCTATTGTATGCTCCTTTGCTAGTTGTATAGATAATAAAGCATTGAATGCTTTAGGGCCAAAATACATCTCTGATCTCTTGTACCACATCATGAATCATCCAGACATCTCTGGTATAGTCTGGTAGATGTACTGCTCTCTGTCCCCCCCCAGAACTGGAACTAGACGCTGAGAAACGGAGTTCAGTTTGCACTGGAACTAAAAATCTCAAGCGAACGTCACGTAAGCTTGAAAGGATATGGCGTTCAACCAAACAGAAAGAATCCTGTATAGCCTGGCAGAACAGCCTTAAAATATATAGGAAGGCTCTCTGCAATGCCAGAGCCACCTATTATTCCTCTCTAATAGAGGAAAACAAAAACAACCATAGGTTCCTTTTTGACACTCTAGCCAAATTGACAAAAAGTCATGACTCTACTGATCCGCGTATTCCTATATCCCTTAACAGCAATGATTTCATGATTTTTTTCAATGGTAAAATCAATACTATCAGAGATAGTATTGATAACCTACTACTCTCAGCCCCTACCGGACCGCCCTCCGACGTAATATCCTCAGAAGTGACTGTACGACACAGTGTATATTTGGACAGTTTCTCCCCGGTCGAGCTCTCCGAATTCACTTTAATGATCACATCTTCCAAACCAACGACCTGTCTCTTGGATCCAGTCCCAACTAAATTGCTTAAAGAGGCCCTGACCCCGGTTGGTGCACCCCTACTCGATATGATCAATATGTCTCTGGTGACGGGCTACGTACCACAGTCCTTTAAGGTAGCTGTCATCAAACCCCTCCTCAAGAAGCCTACTCTCGACTCAGGCATTTTGGCTAACTATAGACCTATATCGAACCTCCCATTTCTCTCTAAAATCCTTGAGAAAGCAGTCGCCAAGCAGTTATGTGATTTTTTACATAACAACAAGCTATTTGAAGCTTTTCAGTCAGGATTCAGAGCACACCATAGCACTGAGACGGCATTGGTGAAGGTCACAAATGACCTCCTGATTGCATCCGATAATAACCTTCTCTCTGTACTGGTTCTGTTGGACCTCAGTGCTGCATTTGATACTATTGATCACCATATTTTGTTGCAGAGACTTGAGCATCTGGTTGGCATTAAGGGTGCTGCATTGAACTGGTTTGAGTCCTATCTGTCTGACAGATTTCAATTTGTAAATGTTAACGATACACCTTCACTACGCGAAAAGGTTAAATACGGAGTCCCACAAGGCTCTGTACTTGGACCAATACAATTCACTCTATATATGCTTCCCTTAGGTGAGATAATTAGGAAACACTCTATAAATTTCCATTGCTATGCAGATGATACACAATTATATCTATCAATGAAGCCAGATGAAACAGATCAACTGGCTAAACTTCAAGCATGTCTTATAGACATCAAGAGTTGGATGACCCGTAATTACCTACTCCTCAACTCGGACAAAACTGAAGTTATTGTACTCGGCCCTAAGCACCTCAGAGATAAATTAATCGATGAGAATTTTACCCTAGATGGTATTACCTTGACCTCCAGGGCCACTGTAAAGAATCTGGGAGTCACGTTTGACCAAGACATGTCCTTTCAGTCCCACATAAAACAAATTTCAAGAAATGCCTTTTTTCACCTGCGTAATATTGCAAAAGTTAGGCACATTCTGTCCCAAAATGATGCAGAAAAACTTGTCCACGCATTTGTTACTTCTAGGCTGGACTATTGCAACGCCTTACTATCAGGCTGCCCAAGTAAGTCCCTAAATAGCCTGCAGCTTGTCCAGAATGCCGCTGCGCGCATACTGACAGGAACCAGAAGAAGAGATCATATCACTCCTTCATTGGCCTCTTTGCACTGGCTCCCGGTTAAATACAGAATAGAGTTTAAAGTTCTCCTCCTCACATACAAGGCTCTCAATGGACAGGCACCAGTATATCTCAAAGAACTCATCGAGCCCCGTAAACCAGCCAGAACACCACTGCGTCCACAGTATGAAAAAATGCTTACGGTTCCAGTAAACCCCCAAAAAACTAGAACAGGAGGTAGAGCATTTAAGTTTCAAGCACCTCAGCTGTGGAACCTTCTCCCAGTCTCAGTCCGTAAAGCAGACACACTCTGTATATTTAAAACTAGACTAAAAACCTTTCTCTATGATAAAGCCTATAGCCGAAGTGTATAGACTCAGTCCCCCTATAGTCATCCTCTCTCCCCTCGTCCTCTCTCTTCCCGTCCTCCCTTTGGTTGTGTGGGTTTGTGTCCCATTGGTACAATCGTAATTAACCCTGTACGGATTCACGCTCTAGTAAGGCCTGCCACTAATTCTACAACCGGGGACTCGTTCCCCGGAGTTTCTTCTACCACCCACGTCGCAGGTCCATGGACTATTACTATGGACCCCCAGCTGCGGCTCAAGACTGTGACTGCGGACCGGGCCTGGGCCTCTCCATGGAGTCTTTGGACTGTTACTACGGACCCCCAGCTGCGGCTCAAGACTGTGACTGCGGACCGGACCGGGCCTCTCTCCATGGAGCACGACCTGGACACGACCGTGGACTTCTACTACACTACACTATACCGCATATTATATTATCTTAAACATTTTTATATTATTCCATTATATACTGCATACACACTATTGCTGTACTATATTATACTATCATATGCTAGTATCTTACACTATTATATTTGCTATTATTGTTATTGTTACTGCTTGCACTGTATCTCTTTCTGTCTCTCCTCTGTCTCTCCCTTTCTCTCTCTCTTCTTTCCCCCAACACGGTCGAGGCAGAAGGCCCCCGCCCTAGAGCCTAGGGTCTGCCTGACGTTTCTTCCTGTTGAATTAAGAGGGAGTTTTTCGTTGCCACTGTCGCAAAATTGCTTGCTCAGGGTGGGATGTTGGGTCTCTTCTCTACATGTAAAGTGTCTTGAGACAACTTGTTGTGATTTGACACTTTAATAAAATTGAATTGAATTGAATTGAATTGCACCGCATATCTTTAACAAACTCCCAGAAAACTGCAGGTCTGTTAAAACTCTTAGTTCTTATAAATCGCAGCAAAAAAAAGTTTTGCAGGATTGGTCCGCTTTGAACAAATTGCCTCAATTCATAAACGCAGCGTCCGATTGCTGTGAAACTTTGCACACACATTCGCACTAGGCCGTGGAAGAAAATGTTCAAACTTGAAAATGTTCAAATCAGCCTCATGGTGGTGCTATAACAGGCCGATTTGCGTTCTTACCTGTAACTGCACCGATCTGCGTGAAACTTTGCACACACACTCCCAAGGAAAAACCTCTGCCCTGCATTTTTCACATCAGACTTTTATAGCGCCACCAGGAGGCCGATTTTTGTAAAACAAATCTTCTTGATATTACTCCTATAAATGTTGTCCAAACATCACACAAATCGGTGCACAGTATCTCTATAGTCATGTGATCAACACTGATCTGTCCAATTTGCATATACCATCCTGATTGGCTAAGATAAAGTTTGCAGGAGTGGCTCGTTTTGAACAAAATACCTGAAATCATAAACGCAGCGTCCGATTGCCGTGAAACTTTGCACGCACATTCCCACTAGGTTGTGGAAGAAATGTCAACCTTTTCACATTGTCCTGTTATAGCGCCACCAGGAGGCCAATTTTTGCACCCAAAAAAAGTATATATTACTCCTACAAATTGATGTCCAAACATCAAGCAAATCGGTACTACACTCTATAGTCAAGTGATCAAGACGGATCTGTCCAATTTTTCATACTCCATCCTGAATGGCAAATTCCTAACATTGCTGGCCCACAATAAAAAGCTCAACACAAGCTCCGAGGATCACTTTTTCTAGATTTTCATCATTCTTCTGCAGTGCAAGTTTACTCTATTCTTTTTGTTTTATTTCAACTTCTTTATATTTTTATTTTGGTTGTTTTCAACTATCCTTTTATAATGTGTTTACTGTGCTCTGTGCCTTGATGTCTTAATGCTTAATGTTTTATGTAAAGCACTAATTGCCTTGTTGAAACTTCAAAGTTACACATTTCAGTTCAGTTTTATTTTACCCAGCTTTTTAACCAGCTTAATGTAATAGACCCCTTAACAGACGACGTCACACTGGTAAGAACCAGTATGCGTGCAACCAGTATGCGTGCAATGAAACCCATTCTATCAGGTCTCGCTAGGACGCGCCTCACTAGCCAAAACACAAGAGGGGGTTGGGGTGTGCTGAAACCAGCGCAGCCCAAAACAACAGGTTGGGAATTGATTGCGTGAAACAATCACCTGTGCGTCCAGTCTCAATGTTAGTAAACAAATAATTGGTCTATATGACATTGATCCTTCTCAATATGCACACGGCATCAGCAACAGAAAATCATCCCAAAATTAAGAACTCCAGAGACTTTGTGATGATGACATCGAAGAAACTTTACACTAACTAATCAACATGCACAGGTTTATGCCAGCTTGAAGTCAAATGCTCAGGGGCACATGTTGACTTTGTTAACCCATTAAGACCGGGAATGCATAATTTGTGTCATTTTAAGATTTATTTGGCTATTCAAAAATAGCAGATATACAAGCTCATAGCGCGGCACCGAGTGCCACGCTATGAGCTTGTAGATCTGCTATTTTTTTCAAACTCGTGGAAAAGTTGTGCAAATCTTTGAATATATATATTTTTTTTTTAATGCGAACATTTTTAACTCAAATCTTTGCTTCACTGGGGTCCCTGGAACTAAATATTTTTTAAATGGGGGTCCGTGGCCAAAGACATAATATTGGGGGTCCTTGACATGAAAAAGTTTGAGAACTACTGATATACGTAGAAACATGTTCTTTCAAAAAACTGTAGGATTTAGAAGACAATTGTAGAATCCCCCAGAAGTAAAGAATTGAGTTACAAATATTTGCTTTAAAAACATACACATATATATTCAAAGATTTGCAAACATTTTCACAATCTTTAAAAAATTAGCAGCTGTACAAGCTCATAGTGCCGTGCTATGAGCTTGTATATCTGCTATTTTTGAATAGCCAAAGAAATCTAAAAAATGACACAGATGCGTTCCCGGTCTTAATGGATTAATAGAGCTACAGTACTTATGATCCAGAGACTGGTTGAAATCAAAAGGGAACAGGGTTCGAAAGACAGTAACGCAGGAATATAATGGAGGTTGTTTTACCCACAGAGAGACCGTGACAGAAAAGAAAGATAAGGGAAAAGATAGGAGATAGAGAGTGTGTAATGATGTCGTTAATAGCTGCAATCTAATATAAGTTAATGACCTCGCTGAACGTATCATGAAAGTGCCACCAATAGTGTTCCGACAACATCAAACAAACATCAGGCTATTAATTAGTGGAAATCCCATTAACCATGCTGAGGGGTCGTATAAACAAGACCACATACCGGTTCCTGCTCATTTCACTTTTTTTCATGCCTTTGATACCGCAAAATTGCTTTCATGTGGATGTTTTAAACAGCCTGATGATCCCCTTAACTTGTAATCTTTGATTTTGATTTGGAAACGCGGTTTTCAATCTGCAACATTAATCCCTTTAAGTCATACATGGGCAACTGGCGGCCCCGTTGGGGCCACATGCGGCCCCCACCTTCACTTAAGGCAGGTTAATATCGGAATACTGATATATTATTGATTTCAGCTGTTACAATTCCAAACATGCAAACATGACCCGCTTTAATTACTTATTTATTCTATATTAGTAGCTTAATGACTAGTATTAAAATTCTATTGTCTTTTTTATGTCCAATTTATTTGTATTTAAGTTCATAAAGGGGCGGCCATAGCTGAGTGGTTAGTGAGCCCGCCTAGGGAGCCAGAGGCCCTGGTTGCCCCAGGTACGATCAAAGGCCAGGCCAGCAAATGTGTCGATGAAATGAAATTTGTCCCTGAGCAAGACTCTTAACACCTAATTGCTCACAGGCCCTCATTGGAAACAAGACCGTAAGGACTTTCATGAACGGACCTGTTAAAGGAATTATCATTATCCTTATATAAAGTTAGCTAAACTAAATGCATACTTTTCAGGATTCCAATTCAAAAATAGCACAAAAAAATCTGGATTCAAGTAGCAGATCTACAAGCTATAAACTCAAGTTTTGAGCTTGTAGATCGGCTACTTTTGCTACTTTTGTGTGACATAGAATTTCGAAGTACGGCATTCATTTACGAAAAAGTGAAAATATGGAGACAAGATGTGTCTGCCCGACAGTATTATGCAATGTGGCCCTCTGGATTGAGTGTGGAAATATAGCGGCCCTCTCCATCATCAAAGTTGCTCACGTCTGCTTTAAATCCCACAGTATTTTGTCAAATGAAATCAGGGGTGTAAAATGGTGTGGGTGAAAGTTATACCTATAGCTGGACAATCAGGTGCTGAGATTTTACGGTGAGCTTTGAACTAATGGGAAACATCCTCCACTTAAGAGTGTTATGGAAGTGTTGCCATTATGTTTATGTCAGTGTTTGTGTTGTACATGATGTGGCTTACTAGTTACTACACAAAATAAATGCTACTGTAAAAGTAAATTATGAGCCACTATTAAAAGTATGACTCGTCTGTAAAGCTTTACTATCAAAGTAGTTAGGATCTTACAGATATGGCCAATCTTTTTTCTTTTTTTTCCCAGATACATATATTTTTTCTAAACTTTTCCGTGTATTTTATCAGGGTACAGTTTTAGTGACATACTGTTAAATGGAATTACTGCACATGCCCCTTGTTATCACACAATTCCCCATGTAGCCCTTAGGGGAAATGTATGTATAAAACAATTTAAGGTAATGTGTTGACTTTCCCCTCTTGAATATTATTTGGGAGAATGTGACAGCTGACTAATGAAACACTACAAATATTATTAACTAAGCACCACGCTGTTTGGAAAAGTGGTTGAAACGACGTAGAATGGTGCAATTTGTTAACCCATTAAGACCGGGAACGCATATACTGTGTTGTTTTAGATGTTTAGCTATAACCATTATGTTATACTTTCGGCTATTCAATAATAGCAGATCTACAAGCTCGAGCTTGTAGATCTGCTATTATTGAAAAATCTTGAACATTTCTGTTGAATACATATATGGGCAGTGACAGCAGAGTTACTGCCCATCTTTCGCCGCAGGCTGAAAACCCACCTCTTCAGGAAACACTATCCTTCCTCTTTGCCTGGCCTACTTGTTGTTAACTATTTGTACGAATGCTTGTTTTATTTTTGTATTGTTTCATTGGATCTTGTTTAGTCGATACACTTATTTGTTTTAGCTCGTGCTCATTTGATTTTGCTATTTTGTCTCATCTGTTTAAGGAAATAGGTAGCTGATATACTGCACTTTTACCTTAGCGCTAGGTATACTCTTGGTTGCTTGTTTTTGCAGAAAATGCACTTAAGACTTCTGGTGATTAGTAGTTTTCGTTCCCTACCTATGTTGAATGCACTTATTGTAAGTCGCTTTGGATAAAAGCGTCTGCTAAATGACTGTAATGTAATGTAATATATTTTCTTGAAACAACATTTTTTACTCAAATCTTTGCTTCTGGGGGGTCCCTGGATCAACGTATTTTTATGGGGATCGGCGACCAAAAACATATCATTTTGGGGGGTCCTTGACAAGAACAATTTGAGCACTACTGATATAGCAACAATAGTTTTTTTCAGAAAAAATTAAGACATTTGTTGCAACACTTGACAAAGATTTGCACAAATATCTGCTATTTTTGAATAGCCAAAGAAATCTAAAAATGACACAGAGTCTTTCCCGGTCTAAATGGGTTAATAAAAAAGCAATCACACTATTGATTTACACCTCCCACAAATACCACGACACAAGAGACAGAGACTAGACATCAAGACGGTGGGGAAAACGCCAGATTTACAACAGAGCTGTGCTGTCATGAAGGATGCAGATCCCTCCCTGTGGTATAGAAATTTGTCCCGGCCCTGATACAGAGTCTGTTCCTTGCAGACAAAAACAAGGAGTGCCCGGAATCACTTTGGGTGCATAATAATGAGGCGTTCCCATTATTGTTAATACAGGCACTGCTTACTGAGGAGAGCTCCCAGACACACTCACTGAGCGGATAGCACCGCAGAGACTTGATGAACTCTTCTTGACTCTCTGCTGCTGGAGATGATATGATTCCATACGCTTTCGCACGCACGCACGCATGCGCACACCCACAGACATACACATACACGCGCAAATGCACGCACACGCACGCACGCACGCTTTTCAAGCTTCAAAGGTTCCTTAGGGGTTCTGAACACCTCTTATTTAGCTCTCTCTCTCTCACACACGCACACGCACACGCACACGCACACGCACACGCACACACACACGCACACGCACACGCACACACATTTTTCAGGCTTCAAAGATTCATGAGGGGTTCTTTTTTTTTTTTTTTTCAAAATTTTTATCCCACGATTTTGTAACCCCATTTTTTACACCCAGTGCCAATTGTCTATGTAATCCTGGGCACTACCTTCCCTCTGCCAGCCTATGGGGGGTCAGGGCCGAGCTCATGCCTCCTTCAATGCATGAGAGCCAACTGACCTTCTTGTCACCTGACAGGGGAGAGTTTCCCTGGCTGGACGTAGCACGTGGAAGGAACACGTTATTCCAATCAGTTCCTTTCCCCTCCATCAGGTGCCCCGGCTGACCAGGGGGAGGCAGTGTAGAGACCAGGATTACTGCATGTTTTTGTGAGGGTACCTACCCTAGGGGACACGGGGAGAACATGCAAACTCCACACAGAAAGGCCATTTTTGCCAACCCCACCTAGGGTATGGGCATGAGGGCTTATTTAGCTCTCTCTCTCTCACGCACGCACGCATGCGCGTACGCACACACACACACAAAGAGTGCCTGGAAAGCACTCTGGCACAGAGTAAACAAAATGTTGTAAAAAGAAAAAAAAAAGCTGGAAAGGTACTGTTCTCACACAATGGATAGTCATTTGATGTGAGGGAACAGTGAAGAATCTGAAAATGATGCCTATTGAATACCTTATTGGTATTGAAACCTCAACACAACATTCCCTGCCACATAGCCATAGTTTGTAATAGCCGCACGCACGCTCGCACACACACGCACACGCACACGCACACGCACACACTCACACACTCACACACTCACACACTCACACACAAACACAGTCTCTTTGAGTGGTGTGGAAGATGCCGTCCTGGATCTCTGCCCCCTGATAACACCCCACATCAAACACTTGTCAGAAGACATAGACCCCGGCACTGGATGAGGTCCTTGTCATTGTGAAACAGACGAGGACACTCTACTGCCCCTCATGTCCTGGAGTCTCATTCGACCTTTGACTGCAGTAGAAGGACTCCTGTGTGTGTCGCCTCGATCAATCAAGCCATCCATTCAAGCAATGGGTGTACAGTAACTAAGTACATTTACTAGAGTACTGTACTTTAGTACGATTTTCAGGTATTTTTTACTTTACTGGAGTATTTCCAAATTTCAATACCTTTACTTCTACTCCATTACATCTCAGAGGCAAATATTGTACTTTTACTCCACTACAATTATTTGAAAACGTTAGTTATTAGTTACTTTGCAGATTATTATATCATAAAACATACATTAACCACTTCAGCCCTATTTTATACATAGTCTATTTGAAAATAGCAGATCTGTCAGAAACTGCAAGGTTCATTTCCCCTCCGCTCCACAAGGAGACACCACAATGGGATTCAGACTGGTACCTGTGGTGGTGACCTCACTTCCTCCCACTATAAAAGCAGGACTGGATTCACATTCTCCCCTTGTCCTTTGTTTCCAAACACATGCGGCCGGCCTGTGTGTTTGCCGTGTGCTGCCCATGCCTCTGATGTTTGCCATGCGTCTGTTAAACCTGCTATAATGTAAGTTCCAGTGTTTTACTTCTAGTGATGTGGATTATGTTGAAGAATTGATGAACTTGAGTTACATGGATATTTAGATGTTTAATATTATGAAGTAAATACTTGGCCTATTATTATTTTGATGATATACCTTAATGTATAATATGAGTTAAAGGCCATATTTATGTTTGATATTTTATCTGGCATGATATTATAATTTGTTTCTTTGTGTCTTTGTTTAGAACCATGGCATCATCATGAAAACCTACTGTCATACTATTCATCAGTATCCGGCTAAATAAACTGGATATTTGATTGCAACCTTGTTTCCTGGTGGTTTGTGGCTCCAGTATGAACTTTAAATCCTAACAAGATCTACACGCTAACAACGCGTCGCGATGCGACACGTTGTGAGCTTGTAGATCGGCTATTTTCAAACATGTTAGAGTCCAGTCCAGTGTGTCTCCCATAGACAGTAAAAAGAATGGACAGCGTTATGCCCATAGACACTAGCCTGGGACCAGACGAATCTGCAAGTGCAAAAAAGAATTACACTCTGCGATTTGGGTCTGGCACCGCTCCATAGAGAATCCATTTCCTGCTCCAGAAGACGTGGGTAACCAATCGGGGCCCAGTATTCGAATATGGGAGTGTCACGGTCCCTCCTCGGACCGTGGACTGTGACGATTATGTAGACCTTCCTGCCCTTATAAGGTCTTGGACTTTGTTCCTTTCTTTTCCTTTGTTCTGTTCTGCACCTACTCTTGTTATTATGTCACACTGTTGTTTTTGCCATGCTGTTGTGTACCTTTATTTTGTAGTATTCTGTGCCTTCCTGTCTGCCCCTGTAGTTCTGTACCTGCCTTGTCTAACCGGTCTTGTGATTAGTCATGTTCTCCTCCTGTGTCCTCTTAGTCCCTCAGCCTATCCCAGTGTTGATTGTCTGCTCAGTTCACCTTTGTCTTATTATTTCCCTGTCTATTTAAGCCCTGTGTTTGCACCTTGTCCTTGCTTGTTCATTGTATTATGTTGCGTGTAGTTAGATCTTGAGTTCAGTCCCTTGCCTGTCTTATTACCTTTTGAGTTAATAAACCCGTTAAACCGACCAGTTCTGCCTCTGGCTCTCCTGCACTTGGGTCCTACAATCCTGCCCTGACTCAAACCGTGACAGGGAGACTGTAGTTGGTAGTTGGTGGTAGGTCTAACCAATTGCGTCGTGGGCCATTGTTTTGATCCCGCCCCTTGGGAAAAAAAAACGTCCTCATGGAAGCACCAGACTCGTATCCATGCAGTGATATAGTCTGGCTACGCCAGGCTACTGTACAAAAAAAAATGCATGGGTTTCCGAGGCTAACTGTACATAGACTCTACAGACAGTAAATTAAGTCTGTTTTTCACCAATTTCAAATCCACCATCTTTCTATATCGCGTCATATCCTACAGTATGACACCGGAAATTAATGCTATTGGTTGGGACCAGAGCGGGGGTGGGGATTGAATGCTATTGGTTGTGTAGCTTGTCAATCAAAGCATCACAAGGTAGCCACGCCCCTCCTACAGCATACCCTACTTTATCATCAGTTTTAAAATAAATGGGACCATAATTTATGGTCCCATTTATTTAAATCACGCACATCATGGTGATTTAAAGAAGACTTTAAACTAGCGACATGGAAGCATATAGTATTTATGACAATGTTTATTAAGGTAACAAAATCAAGTCTAAAGTTCGGCAAAAACCCATCCACTTGCATTGAGAGTTATTTCTTCTGAAACAGCGAAACTACAGGCCATTTATATGAACTGTCGCTTCCTATGTAGACTCAATTTCAAAGGCGGGATACTGGACCCTTGATGTCGCCTCAATCAAAGCCATCCATTGAAGTGCTGTACGACAGGCAAAACTGTAAGGAGCAGCAGTGAAAACTATAAAGCCTATAATTCATATTTCATATGACAAAATATAAATTAGACTTGAGTCCCGCTTTACAGTAATCTGCTCTGTCGAGAACTGATTCCTGCTTCGTTTAGTTTGATTTAATTTATTGCACACGGTTCTGTTCTGTTCTGTTCCATTCCATGTCTTTACATTCTGTAGTACATTGGTTCTCAAAGTGGGGTTTGGGGACCCCCAGGGGTCCTTGCGGGGGTTCCAGGGGGTCCCCAGCAAAATGTGTTAATAGAGCATCACAATAATTGTTACCTTTTATACTTTTAGCTATTCAAAAATAGCAGACCTACAAGCTCATAGCGCGGCATCGTGAATTGTTTTGCAAACCTTTGAATGTATATTTTTTTAAGCGATCATTTGTAACTCAAATCTTTGCTTCTGGGGGGGTCCCTGGAACAACATATTTGAGATGGGGGTCCGCCGCCAATTACATATAATATTGGGGGTCCTTGACATGAAAAGGTTTGAGAACCACTGCTGTAGAATATTCAACATCACGCTCATGACTCTGGTGCTTTGTGCTATTGTTCTCTTGGACTACCGGAATGTTTCCTCTTTCTTCACTGACATGTTTATGTCATGCAGGAATATACCGTCGACCATAAGTTGACACGTTATTTATGCACAGAGAGTTTTACCAGGTATAGATTGCATCACTATCCATTGTAGACTGACTGTTCTGTTCACCCCACATTACTGGGGGTAAATTGCCTATGTACATTTTGGACAGTTTTTTATACCTGTTAATATACTGTTAAAGGACGACTTCACCCATTTTCAACCTATCTTCATTGATCCTCACTAAAAACAATTCTACTCGGTTTGTGTCTCATAGGAGGGCTGTGGACACTTCAGAAACCCGCCTACCAGTGACATCATTGTTTAGCAGATTTTTCTTTTCAAACAAGATTTCAAATGTTTTTGTTTGGATTTACATTTGTATTAACGAGAGAACAATGGCTTCCATTATAGCACGCTAACTTTCCAGGGATAGAAAGCCTGGAGTTTCTATAGGATTCCCCATCGATGATGAACTGTCCACAGCAAATAGTAAATAGACACACACATTGTACCATATTATAATGAGCATTAGTGAGGACCAATTATACAAAGATAGATTGAACATGGGTGAAGTCGTCCTTTAATATTCTGCATTTTAGACCACATTTATATCTGTTAAAAGCTCTTTCACCATGCTAATTCCCAGGCCAAGTGCTAAGGGCCAAGCACGATTGAGTTCTGCTTTTCCTATAATCCCTGTGCGTTGCTAACTCTTTTTCTTTTTTCTTTCTATTATTAGTATTATTTGTTAGTCCTAGCTGTACAGTTAGTATCTCTTTTTCTGTATCTGTCCTGTGCTGTAATGCCATGGCAACTGCATTTCCACCATGGGATCAACAAAGGTCTCTATCTACGGTATCTGAGCACAGATAAAGGATTAACATGCTTTACTTCTGACACTTACAGTACATAATGAACAACAATTACATTGCACAGTTCGGTATAAGAGCTGTCACATGTCCCGCACCATATCATCTTAACCCATTGAGACCTGAAGCCGATTCTACAAATGTCTCCCAAATCCCAACAGTATTCTGAAAAACTTATGTTTCTATATCAGTGGTGCTCAAAATTTTTCATGTCAAGGACCCCCCAAAATGTATATGTATTTGGCCGCAGACCCCCATCTCAAAATATTTTGCTCCAGGGACCCCCCAGAAGCATAGATTTGAGTTACAAATGTTCGCTTTTAAAAAATAAAAAAGATTTGCACACATTTTCACGATTTTTCAAAAATAGCAGATCTACAAGCTGATCTACAATCTCATAGCGCGGCACTCGGTGCCGCGCTATGAGCTTGTATATCTGCTATTTTTGAATAGCCTAAGTTTGAAATAATGCTTTTTTTAAATCTCAAATCAAAAAATGACACAGATGCTTCTCCCGATCTTAATGGGTTAATAAACACATTTTCATACCTAATTGAAACCCTTAATCACTGCCTAATTACGAGAAAGGTCTGCTGCTTAGATGACACACAGTCACAGTAAATTGCAGCAAAAAGCGCTGGGAGCGCAAAATAAAAGCAGGGGATGAGAAATTGTTCCACAGAGGTGGGATCTTAAAAATTGAATGACCCGTGAATGAAGGTTGAGCTGACATTTTGACTAATAATGCCACCGTGTGCAAATGCCTTGGCTAATTATTCCGGATGTAAAAAAACGAAATGAAAACGAGCAGAAAAGAGCATCTCACACAGACACAGACCCACTTTTAGACCACAAACCACAAACAGTGGTGGAAAAAGTACTCACATCTTTTACTTAAGGACTAAAGTATCAACACTAAAAGTATTCTCATGCGTTGAAGGAAGCATGAGCTCAGTGCGGGGCTCTCCCCAGGCTGGCAGAGGGAGAGTAGTGCCCAGGATTACAAGCTTAGGCATTGGCACTGGGTGAAAAAATAGGGTTACAAAATCGTCGGATAAAAATGTAGACAAAAAAAAAGAAAACAAGGAATTCAAAATGTACTTGAGTAAAAGTACAAAGGTATTGGTATCAAAATGTACTTAAAGTACCAAAAGTAGAAAGTACTCATTGTGCAGAATGTCCCATTTCACAAGTTTCCAAATGTATAAAACATATCAAAATTCTTTGAAAATAGCCGATCTACAAGCTCACAGACGCATTGTGAGCTTGTAGATCGGCTATTTTCAAATGGTTACTTTCCACCACTGATCACAAGCCCGGATTATGAGGAACACTCCCAACTTTTCACCTTTTAATTACACACTATCCTCCATCTTAGGTTTTACACTAAACATTCGCTCTTCCAATTAACACCCATTTACATTATTGATGCATGTGCAATAGCATATCTTTTACTAGTAGGAGAGGAGGTGTTTCCTCTATGTGTAATTAAATAGAGTATTTCAGTAATCACAGGTTCACACGGTTTAATAGCGATTGGTGTGGATAGTAAGAGCAGTTGAGGAGATAGATTAGTATGGTGGTATCGACTTGCACTCACATGCAGTAGACTTGGAGATGTATACAAAATGATGTATTTGGTCGCGGACCCCTATCTGAAAATACGTTGTTCCAGGGACCCCCCAGAAGCAAAGATTTGAGTTACAAATGTTCGCTTTAAAAAACATATATTCAAAGATTTTCACGATTTTTCAAAAATAGCAGATCTACAAGCTCATAGCGCGGCACTCGGTGCCGCGCTATGAGCTTGTAGATCTGCTATTTTTGAATAGCCAAAGTATAGAAGGTTAAAGTGGGTCAAATGATTGTGATGCTATATTAACATATTTTGCTGGGGACCCCCTTGAACCCCCCCAAGGGCCCCTGGGGGTCCCCGGACCCCACTTTGAGAACCAACGGTATAGGGGCTCTGGACATGTTCTATATATTTCTAATGTTTTGTAAAACATGAAAATAGGAGACTGTATATTCTACACATATTTGCATTCATTATAGAATGAACATGCAGATGTTGTCAGAACTGTGATCCTCACTGAGAGTATAGGGATACAAACAGATGCTGTACGAATCATACTCTAACAGACCATTGCCCCAAAATACTTCAACGGTTATTTCCAGAATGTTAGTGACCACCACAGCGTGAACACAAGGGCCAGTGTAGCGGATCTTAAACCACCAAACCTAAAAAAAAAACAAGGTAGGTAGAAGATCATTCCAATACACAGGGGGGGTGGGGGGAGTGGAATGATGATCCCTCATGAACTAAAATTTGCCCAGTCTTTGAACCGTTTTAAAAAGCTGTTGAAAATGTGGCTGATGGTCAAGTTAGAACAGAGTCAGGGGCTTCTGGTTGGTTTGCATTGGACCTCGTTGCTATGAGTGGTATTGGGTGTTTTAAATGTAACGTTCTATTTATTTATGCATGTATTTGTCTCTTGTACACTGGTTTTATGACTGTCTATGTTGTTGAATGCTATTACTACAATGATCCTATTTAGTATAGAGAAAAACATCAGATGGATGCAACTTGGACATATCATCAGTGTTGTAGCCTGGGGTCATCGGGTGTTTCCGGTCTCGCAACATACAACATACACCCTCGCCCAGGTGACCCAGCCAGGGTTGATCAAGCCCCGACTTACGTCCCAGTAGTCAGTCCTATAGGGCAAGACAGGGCCACTCAGTCCGCTTCTCCGGAAGTACTCTGCCTGAACACGGGGAGGCTCTGGCACGTGGAGGGACTAGGCTCTGTGGGTTGTCTCCTGGCCGGGCTCCTCCTTCGTCTCACCAGGTCCAGGACCTGAGCGCTGCGCCAGATCAGGTGCACCGCCCCGATCCAAACATTTCCTTCTGGCGTGATGGTTACTTGGGCCGATACCACTAGATTGGGCCGTCTAATGGTATTAGCTCCACTTGCGGTTTGCTGGAATGGAATGGCCCTCCTAAAGGCCTCACCGCGGGTTTGTTGGGCTTCTTCCTCACGGAAGACACAGCCTGGGGCGCCAACCCATACTGCTCCCGGGAATGCCATCTACATTCCGGCTGTCACCAGTCTCTCCTGTGGTCAGCAAACTATTCCTGGTTGTCAGTTATAATAGAATAACACATTGTGTTATCCGTTAGATACTATGTTGCTATTATGTATTTTGGGACCGCAATGGAAAGTATTTCGACTTTTTGTGCCATCCTGATAACTCTACTGTAGCCTACTATGCACCTCGGTAAATTGTATCATGAATTTATCAATATCAAATCAAATCATACAGTCAATCATACTGTTAATATTGTGGATATCGACTATATTTTTCAGTAAATTCAGATGAGTGAATATAGTACCGCAAAGCGGTCGTGGAAAAAAAGGTATACATTTGTCTTAACCCTTTAAGACCTGGAACGCATCTGTGTCACTTCTTGATTTGAGCTAAAAAGCATTTTACACTTTGGCTATTCAAAAATAGCAGATATACAAGCTCATAGCGCGGCACCGAGTGCCGCGCTACGAGCTTGTATATCTGCTATTTTTGAAAAAACGTGAAAATGGGTGCAAATCTTTGAATATATATTGTTCTAAAGCAAACATTTTTAACTCCAATCTTTGCTTCTGGGGGGTCCCTGGAACAAAATATTTTGAGATGGGGGTCAGCGGCCAAATACATATACATGTTGGGGGTCCTTGGCATGAAAAAGATTGAGCACCCCTGATATAGTTTTTTCAGAAAACTGTTAGGATTCAGAAGACATTTGTAGAATCGGCTTCAGGTTTTGGGTCAGCAGCTCTCCCCCGGTGCTATATAAGCAGCCACCAGGGGGGGATAAGGCACTATAGTGACGGACTGACTGTCTCTCCGGTCCCCTCGTCTCATCTCTCCACCAAACCCTCAACTCCCTCGCCTCTGCCCCTGGACGCCAAAGGCCAACGCAGCTCCGGGGAATATTTATGAGTGAAGTAGAGCAATTGGTTTGAAATCATCAGACGGGTGGGCGAGAGTGAGAGAGAGCTAGAGAGAGAGAGAGGGAGAGATAGACGGAGGGAGAGGGAGAGGGAGAGAGCGGCGCTTGTGAAGCTACAGCTGGCGGTAATGACAGAGGTGGAGTCGGGCTTTTAATATCATTATTTAACCTTCTTTTCACCTTGTGGGTTAATTAAGAGTAATTTCTTATTCCTTGTACCCAATTCCGCTCTCTCTCTGTGTGTGTGTGTGTGTGTGTGTGTGTGTGTGTGTGTGTGTGTGTGTGTGTGTGTGTGTGTGTGTGTGTGTGTGTGTGTGTGTGTGTGTGTGTGTGTGTGTGTGTGTGTGTGTGTGTGTGCGTGCGTGTGTGTGTTTTCTGATTGTATGTTGCGCAGTATAATGTATTTGGGTGGTGTGCAAAGACAGAAAGAGAAAGAGGGGGCAGAGAGAGATGCAGAGGCTGTTAGAAAGACGAGAGACAGATCTAGAAGGAAAGCGAGTGATGCACTCTGTAGTAAAGATGAAAAATGTAGACAGAGCGGAGTTAGAGAAGGACAGAGGGAATGGGAGAGATAAAGATATGGAGTGTTGTACACAAATAGACCCATGCATGTTTCTACACAGTGAAATATTTTTTTATGAGACTGTATAAATGGAACCAAATCCATTTGGTTACATTTTACAGTCTCCAAGTATTTGTGTGTGTGTGTGTGTGTGTGTGTGTGTGTGTGTGTGTGTGTGTGTGTGTGTGTGTGTGTGTGTGTGTGTGTGTGTGTGTGTGTGTGTGTGTGTGTGTGTGTGTGTGTGTGTGTGTGTGTGTGTGTGTGTGGTCAACGACTGCAAAATCTGACTTTTAGGGGAATCAGGACTGTCATAATCGGACGTTTAGGGGCTACTGACAGTTCTTCAATAAGTGACTAAATACTTGGAACTTCCCACTGATGTCAGGACAGCAGAGTCACTGCCCATCTTTCGTCGCAGGCTGAAAACCCACCTCTTCAGGAAACACTACCCTTCCTCTTTGCCTGGCCTACTTGTTGTTAACTAGTTGTAGGAACTATTGTTGTATTGTTGTATTGGATCTATTAGCTCGTGCTCATTTGATTTGGCTATTTTATCTCATGTGTTTATGAAATTAGATAGCTGATATATTGCACTTTTACCTTAGCGCTAGGTATACTCTTGGTTGCTTGTTTTTACAGGAAATGCACTTAAGACCTCTGGTGATTAGTAGTTTTCGTTCCCTACCTATGTTGAATGCACTTATTGTAAGTCGCTTTGGATAAAAGCATCTGCTAAATGACTGTAATGTAATGTAATGACTAGTTGGGAGTGAGATTGTGTTGGTGTGGTGGAAAGTAACTAAGTACATTTACTCAAGTACTGTACTTGAGTCAGAAGAGATTCATTTACTGCAAGCTGTATTGGTGACATGAAATAAGGACATTTTACACTGTCTAATGGTCAGCTACACCATCCCACTCACGCTCCTTATATATAATATGTGCGTATCACCAGTGGTGTAAAGTAACTTTAAGTACATTTACTCAAGTACAATTTTTGGGTATTTTTACTTTACTTGAGTATTTCCAATTATCAGTACTTTTACTTCTACTCCACTACATCTCAGAGAGAAATATTGTACTTTTACTCCACTACAATTATTTGAAAACTTCTGTTACTAGAGAGAGAGAGAGAGAGAGAGAGAGAGAGAGAGAGAGAGACCTAGGGTAAGACGAGCTACACAACATTCTCCATCTGTGTCTGATGGCTGCGTCTCCCTCCTCATGTCAGCTGCTAAATGCCTGTGTCAGTCAGAACCCTGTTGAGCTGCCATCAAGCACTCCAGTCGTCGTCAGTTCCAGCCGCTCTGACAGCCTCTCACACTAGTATCACACTCTTCATCGCTGGATCAAAACACTCACCTGGCGCATAGAGATACTGTACCGTATGCACACCGCACAATACAGACTAGAGTCACTCTCACACTGTCTATTGACAACAGACATATTCACAGCAACCGCATTGTCAACACTTATATGATGCACACAAACAACACACTTACTGCTGTAAGTGCTGTAAAGGTTAGGATGCACACAGACACACTTCATGTGTTAATGCTGGCACGTATAGGGTGGGAACCACACACACACACACACACACACACACACACACACACACACACACACACACAGTCAAATACTTGGAGACTGTAAAATGTAACCAAATGGATTTGGTTCCATTTATGCAGTCTCCGAGTTACAGATGAAAAGATGATTTCACTGTGTGTGTGTGTGTGTGTGTGTGTGTGTGTGTGTGTGTGTGTGTCTCTCTCTCTCTCTCTCTCTCTCTCTCTCTCTCTCTCTCTCTCTCTCTCTCTCTCTCTCAAAGGCAAAAGAGAAATAATGAAGTCAAAATAGCAACGCCTAAAGTAATTATACCCTGAATTAAGCTTAACCCTGATTTTCGATGCCTCGCACAAACGATACCAGATCTACAAGCTCACAATAGAATGCGAGCTTGCAGATCTACTACCTTCGGTGGCGAGCAACTAAGTATGTAAAACTGTAGGAACCATTACTATATGTTCTGGCATACAGAAGATTAATTAATTCAGTACAATGTGCTGAGAATTCCCTTTAGGAGAAGCTTTTAACATTTCTGTTAAATGTTAAATTATGTATTTTATCATCAGAATCAGTTAATGATTGCATTACGGTTTAGCAGTTATTAATGTCATGACACCAACATGCAGTAGGCCATGAGCTGCGCTGTGGCACATAACCCATACCATGTAATGTCACCTTTTTTTATTGGTAGAAACGCGTTTTTTGTATAATTTTGTACTTCTAAAATGGGCATCTATTACAGTGGTTCTCAACCAGTGGTCCGGGGACCACCAGTGGTCCTTGAAGGGTTACCACCAGGGGGTCCCCAGCTAAATTAGTCAATATATTGTCACAATCATTCTAACCACTTATTTTATATTTTATACTTTGGCTATTCAAAAATAGCAGATCTACGAGCTTGTAGATCTGCTATTTTTGAAAAATCCCTGGCACAAAATATTTTTTTGAGATGGGGGGTCTGCAGCCAAATGTATGCCATGTTGGGGGTCCTTGACATGACAAAGGTTGAAAAGCACTGATCTATTGGTTGAATCCTTTAAAAAACAGGGAGGTAAATGTCACCTCGGCATGCTTCAAAGCCGACACGTACTGTAACTACAATGCTTCCAAGTCACACCCACAAGTACTACACAACACACACACCCATCCTCATCTACCCCCCCCCCCCCCCCCCCCCCCCCATCCTCATCTACCCTCTGTTGCACATCATCTGGCTCCTTCAGTTATCTTTGACATCCTGCTGCTTCAACCAAAGCCCCTCCTGCGGTACCTTAGCCTGCTTGAAGTCTGTTACTGATATGCAAAGTTCTGGCGTTTGGAACCAAACAGAAGCTTTGAGACTCTCTCTCTCGCTCTCTCTCTCTGAGAGTGTACAAATGGAACAATGGAAGTGGACCCCGGAACTTAATAGGGACCATTTTGGTTACATTTGTACACTCTCAAGAGTTACAAATGGATGAACGAGCTACTAAGGATTTCACTGTGTGCACATTCCTTTACATGCAAAAACTCTCTGATGTCATCGTCCCTCAGCACAAACCCTTGATTCCACACATTGCCACACCTACTAAATATTATGCATCTTTAAAGGGATAGTTCACCCCCAAAATGACTTTTTTCTATTGATTACTCACCCCATGGAGTCTTGAATTCATAGAGATTTTCTCGTTTTTGTCGCCGGTCGTCAAATTATTGGCTTAGGAATGCGACAAAAACGAATAAATCTCCATGGATTCAAGACCCCATGGGGTGAGTAATCAATCGGAAAAAGTCATTTTGGGGGTGAACTATCCCTTTAAAAAACTGTTCCAGTATGTGATTCGATCGCTCGCCTACTCTCTCTCTGGCTTTATCTCAAGCTGCTTATTTTGCTCTCAGCTAAAAATCACATGATTTCAAATTCAAACATTACATAATCTGGTTCTGACTATAGTTGCATTTGATCCTTCAGAACAGTGGTTCTCAACCAGTGGTCCGTGGACCACCAGTGGTCCTTGAGGAGTTTCCAGGTGGTCTCCAGCTAAATGATGGGGGGCTGGTAACCAAATGGATCCTTATACAGTAGATCTTTAACTCTTGAGAGCGTAAAATGAAACCAAATGGACCCGTAAGGGTCCATTTGGTTTCATTTTACGCTCTCAAGAGTTACATTATTGTTAAACATCTGCATGACTTAATTTACAAGAAGTCTACACAATTAGAGAATGGAGAAGAATTGGTATTTTGACAATCTTATCCAATGATAACAAAATATTCCAAATGTTGGGTCTGAGAGGCTAAATCTCATCACATGGTGGTCCATGGCTCAAAAAATGCAGAATAAATAATAGACCTTGATATGGAAAAAGGTTGAAAACCACTGCTTCAGAAACACTGTCTTTCTATGTGGCTATGATGACAGTGTCTCCGTCTCCTCCTCTGCATCGTGGTCCACAGCTTATCACTCACCTGTATATCTTGTACTTGGTGGTGAAACCCTGCTGGTAGCGCTCGGTGAAATCCACAAACTCCGGGGCGTGGTGGAAGGGTCCCTTATCGGACAGGAGCCAGCCGAGGGGCCCCGACGTTCCCGTGCCGCCGCTGAAGCCAGCGCCCGAGGAGGAGGCAGCCGTATCGGAGGCTGCCGCCCTGCTGGCCCCTCGCGAGACCGACACACCGTAGCACTGGAGGAGCAGGCTTAGTGTTAACCACCACCTCCTCCATAGAAACATGAGGGCCACCAGTCTAACGGAGCTGATGGAGCTGCACCGGCCGCTCATGCTGCTTCCCCCGGCCCCCCCGGTTACTCCTCATCTTCTCCCCACGATCTGAAATAATCCTGGGTGGGGAGAGAGAGAAGGAGAGAGAGAGAGAGGAAGGAAGAACAAGGGGAGTCAAGGCTGGGCAGAGAGAGAGGACACCTATTGTTTCCTTCTTTCTTTCTTTCTCCACTTTTTTTATTGGTAGAAACGCGTTTTGTAATTTTGTACTTCTAATTGGGCCATGAATTAATTCATCTATTACAGTGGTTCTCAACCAGTGGTCCGGGGACCACCAGCGGTGCTTGAAGGGGTACCAGGGGATCCCCAGCAAAATTAGTCGATATGGTGTCGCAATCATTCTAACCACTTATTTTATATTTCATACTTTGGCTATTAAAAAATAGCAGATCTACAAGCTCATAGCGCGGCACCGAGTGCCGCGCTATGCTTGTAGATCTGCTATTTTTGAAAAATCCCTGGCACAAAATATTTGTATTTCTATATTCTTTCTTTCTCCCCTTTCTGGGTGTTAGAGAGCAAGAGGGTGAGATTGAGATACATGGAGAGAACGAGAGAAACAGTGAGATAGAGTTTGGAGAGTCATTCATGCACTTTCTATTCCTGTTGGTTCAAACATGCATGGCTGTGATCCACAATGTATTAATAATTGTTAAAAATCAGTCACTGATTATAGGCTAATTTGTTTAATTAAAATGTATTATGTCACATCTGTAGACCAAATGGTGCCCTAAGGAAATCTCCCTTTCTGCCAATTAGTCTTAGCTTAATGTTTTTTTTCTCTTTGCTACATTTTTAGCCTTTTAACTATTTCTCTCTCCTGATAAAGTTGTTTATTTTGATTTGTTTTGTTAAGCAAAGAAAAGCACTGCATAAGTGTGAAGTACTATTAGTATTATTAAGTATTATTAAATAAAGAAGAATGGGTAAAAAGACAAACAAACAACTTGACTTTGAATTAAATGATGCTTTTCTTTACCTGATTGTGCCAGCGTGGTCCTTACGTTGTAATGGGAATGACTGTCCGTAAAATCCCTGTGATGATGATGATGACCAGTGAAGTTGAGATCGAGGGACGGTGCATACAAAGCACTGAGCATGGGAATGTTTCTCCTCTTGTCCTCCTCCTTATTCTTCTCGAGAGATAATTAACAGCAAACACAAAGAGATCGACACTATTACGTGGTCCAAAAAAAAACTTGAAATGAACAGGCGCCCCACTCTCGCTCCCTCTCTCTTTCTCTTTTCACCGTCGCATACTTCCAGGGAAAAGCCTTACAATTGTACAATCCAATAGAATAACGGCTCAACGCGCGCGCAGCGAGGAGGAACAATCCACGAGGTTTTTAACATGCCTATAAGTTTGGGGTTAGCGTCCGACCTTCATCGTTTTACAATGCAAGAACAATCAATAGCACATTCAGGTGAGCATAAGCATTTCTGTAGCCTAACTGCCCTGTTACTATGTATCCTTTCTGAGAGACGCACTTCGGACGTGCGCTGTGCTGCGCCCGGAGAGCGGAGTGGTGCTGATGTTGCGTTGTGGCTACAATGTATCCCCGTGCAGTCTGGAGAGTGAATGGCACTTGCAGCTCTCTCTCTCTCTCTCTCTCTCTCTCTCTCTCTCTCTCTCTCTCTCTCTCTCTTCCTCAGCGTTGCCAGGTTTTGTGAGAGAAATAAGCAACCATGCAGGTCTATGAAAACAAGCCCAAAAGAAGCGAGTCCTTCACCCGGGTCTTTAAACATAATACATTAAAAAAATCTTGAAAGAAATTCTGAAAAAAATGAAAAATATTTTTGAAACATTTTAACAACACAAATCTTGTATGGGGGTTTGATCGATTGATTGCTTGATTGCTTGCTTGATTGCTTGATTGATTGATTGATTGATTGAAAAATCTCGCCTGCCCTAAATGTAAATCCTGGGGACGCCACTGACTATGGCTTATTTTCATTGGGGTCCGTGTATTCCCTGGCATAACATATTTTCAGATGGGGGTCCGCAAACAAATATTAAATATATATTAATTTGGTGGTCCGACTTGAAAATGTTTGAGAACCACTGGTTGAAACAACATTAGGAAACAAGCCCAAATAAGCAACTACGTAGAACAAGCCCCAAAAACGCAACCAGCAATGACCAATATTTACAAGCAACTTCACAGAAAAACAAAGCCCAAAGTCACTTATTAATAAGCAGACATGGCAACCCTGACTTGCAGCTCTCTCTCTCTCTCTCTCTCTCTCTCTCTCTCTCTCTCTCTCTCTCTCTCTCTCTCTCTCTCTCTCTCTCTCTCTCTCTCTCTCTCTCTCTCTCTTTCCTGCCGTACGAAGCGATTAATTTATTCCAGCACCGAGCCCCCTCCTCATTGGCTGAGTGAGTGTATAGGAGGGTTCAGGGCAGTGGTGGAAGAAGTAATCACCTGTTTTACTTGAGTAAGAGTATCAATGCCACGATGTAGAGATACTCTGTTCCAAGCAAAAGTCTGGTATTAAGAATTTACTTGAGTAAAAGTACAAAAATATGCTTAAAGTACCAAAAGTAAAACTACTCGATCATTGTGCAGAATGTCCCAATTCAAGTTTTCTAAATGTATACAAAATCTTTTGAAAATAGCAGATCTACAAGCTCACAACGCATAGCGATGCAACACATTGTGAGCTTGTAGATCTGCCATTTTCAAATAGCCAAAGTAAATATAGAGCTTAAGTGGTGAATGTATGAATACGTAGTGGAGTAGAAGTAAAAGTACAACAAATTGGAAATACTCCAATAAAGTAAAAATACCTCAAAATTGTAATTAAGTATAGTACTTGAGTACCTACATGTTCTTAGTTACTATCCACCACTGGTGTATATAGGAGGGTTCAGGGGCAGCCAGGATGAAGTGGTAGTCACTGGTCAAAGGAAGGGAGGGAGTGGAGGCGTGTGTGTTTGACTCTGCAGAGAATTAGATAGAAGAAGTCAGCTGCAGTTCAGGTTAATATCCGGATGAATAGAAGTGGAGCATATAATCCTAATGAATTCCATACAAGACTGGAATAAAGGAGGATTCTAGAATGTCGCTACAGATTAGATACTATAATACTAATGGTGATGGTGATGGTGGTAGTGGTGATGAAGATGGTGGTGATGATGATGATGATGATGAAAGGTTTTATTCAGCAGACACTATTAATACGGTTCTGGTCATCTCCGTTACCCTCATCCTTTCTGTCGCCACGAATAAATCATCACTCCCAGCATCAGCAAACTTAATTAGATGTGACTTTATCCCACTTGCTGATGAGTTTGGACACTGAGCATGGATCAGCGAGGCACACAGAGCAGACGGAATGGAAGGAGAGAAGAGAAGGATGGTGCATGCTGCTGCCTTTCAGCTTTGCCGTTGAGACGTTCAAAGGGAGGGTTTTATACAGGGATTGGATTAGAGAAATGAACACCATTGAGTCGCTAGATTTGCTGGCTCCCAAACTCAAAGAGGAGCTCAAATCCTGTGGTGCAGCGAGCTACACTCGCAGTATAGAGAGCCGGAGCGAGAGAAAGCGTCAATTTGTCACAGTTTCACCAACCACCGTGTCTCAGGACTGTGTGTGTGTGTGTGTGTGTGTGTGTGTGTGTGTGTGTGTGTGTGTGTGTGTGTGTGTGTGTGTGTGTGTACCCCGCTCTCCCCAACCAACCAACCCCTGCCTCGTGGCATTACGAACTCGTGAAGGACATCTGCGAAATGGAAAGAGACACGCTGTGTTTTGTCCATTGGTATAGAGATGCTTTCTGGTTGAAAAACACAGTTTTCCTTAGATGTCTGCTATTATGCAGTGGTGGAAAAAGTACTTGAATGTTTTGCTTAAGTAAAAGTGTCAATACTGCAATGTAGAAGTGCTCTGTTGCAAGTAAAAGTCCGGAATTCCACATTTACTTGAGTAAAAGTACAAAAGTATTGGTATCAAAATATACGTAAAGTACCAAAAGTAAAAGAAAAAAAATATTTGAAAATAGCAGATCTACAAGCTCACAACGCGTCGCGATGCGACGCGTTGTGAGCTTGTTGATCGGCTATTTTCAAGCAGCCTAGGTATAGAATAGGGCTAAAGTGGTTAATGTATTGTGGAGTGTCGCTTGGGACCCGAGCTATCTGGCGTCTCCACCAAGGCGAGCAGAGGGCTGAGGAGAGGTTTCAGCACCAGAGACAGTGCAGAGCACTGGGGCAAGTAGTGGAAGGAAGGTTATGTGCCTGTTTTCATCCTCAATCAGCTTGATATGATGACACCTCAGGTCTGATTGCCAGAGTGGTGACAGCCTGGTCTGATCAGCCCAACCCTATAAATGTTTGCTGAACAGCTCCTCAGATGAAACTCACTCCCTTGGTGAATGGAAGCAGGCTTGGGCGGTAAGCTAAAACACACTCCAACATGTGTCCTTATATGGCTTGTTAAGACTGAATTAAGACTAATTATGGTTTCTACTCTCTTCCTAGGCACCATAGGGCACTTCATGCATGGACTAGGAACTGTTATTGAAATACCCCAATCCGGGAGGAATTTGTGTTAGTTTTCCCCTACCTGCCTTTGTTAAAGTTTCCCCCCAATAAAAGACTGCTGTTGATGCAAATCAAGTGACTCTGTGGTTGGTTTTGGTCAGCACTCCTCACAGTATGTTTTATAATATAATCATTTATATCTGCAAAGTAACTAGCAAAGTTTTCAAATAATTGTAGTGGAGTAAAAGTACAATATTTGCCTCTGAGATGTAGTGAAGTAGAAGTAAAAGTACAATATTTGCCTCTGAGATGTAGTGAAGTAGAAGTAAAAGTACAATATTTGCCTCTGAGATGTAGTGGAGTAGAAGTAAAAGTATAGACCATTGGAAATACGCCAGTAAAGTACCTCAAAATTGTACTAATTGTACTAACATCTTAAAAGTTTGTCTGCAGACGACCCACGTTAAACTATTTTTTGAGACACACGTATGGGTATTTCGGGGGCGTGGCCGAATCCGCCATTACTTTTTTGGGTGAAACAACACAGCTTTCACCATTGGAATTGCACTACGGAACGCCGCGTACACGTTGTTACATTTTATGGGTTTATTTCGTCATAGCGCAACTATTATGGTGAAGTATAGAAGTGCAGGTCATTGCAACAACCACCGATCTTGTGGAAAATGAAAACAGGACCGCCAAATATTCTACGCGATTCTGCCAATAATCATAATTCTTTGAGACACATCCGAGTTTTTGCCGGGCCAAACAAAGGCATCACGTGACGTTGATTCCCTTCCCCTATTCGCTCATACTAGGACATGACTTGTGTAGGCAGAAGAATAGAGGTTTGTGTAATAGAGTGTCTTTAGGAGAAAGAACAGCTACTGATTAGGAACATTATTTGCACCTGTGCTGATTATCAATATCCCCTGCACCTGTTAAAGGCCTGTGAAGTGTGCCGCATGGGACAGTTCAACCTGTGAAGTCTACCAGTAAAGACCTATGTTTGAAAGCTCACCCAAGTGTGGTTAATTAGTCACCAGTATTACAGTGGTGACGAGGATGTTTTTAACGTCTGTGCGTGAAGGACTTGTTTAGAGACTGTACACTGGCTCTATATGAAACAGAAAGAGTTTTTTTGTTGTTAGGAACCAGGCACAGTTTTCTACAAGTTACCATGGCTGGTACATGTTTGAAAGCTCACCCAAGTGTGGTTATTTAGAGTCACCAGTATATTACAGTTTGAATAAAATATTATTATTTTAATGCAGGGTGTGTAACACCTGATTAATTCAGCAGCATGAGTTGGTATTTAAGGAAGGTTTTACAGCACAAGCCCTAGAGGCACAATGGCACACAAATGTTTGAAAAAAAGGACATTTATACTGCAGTTTATATTGAGTGCATGCAGAGGCATCGAGCATACAGGGTACACACAGGATTGACTGAATGTGAATGCCCACGTGCGAGGAGGCAGTGCAAATCCTTGGATAATCAAAGAGAATGTCAGCTCATTATAATGCCAGAATGACACAGGTTTCGTGTAAGGTCACCGCCATAACAAGGTGTTGTCTCGATGTCTTTGGGGCAGTAGAGAGACCAAATAGTGTACTGCAATAACCCTCTCTTGGGTACTGCGTTACAGTCTCACTTCTTACATGAAGACCTGCTGCTGCAGGCGGCGTTTGTAATTGAAAGCTTGGTGGATATTCGGCCTCTGCCGTTTGATTGGTTAGGGGGCGATCATGTGGCTGAAGCTCGCAGCTGGTTCAGGTTAGGCGTCGTTATCTAAGTATAGGCATGGGTGTGTTTTAATTCATTCATTTTAGTTCAGGTTAGCCGCCGTTATTGGGGTCTTCAACGTTTTTTCAGGCCAAGGACTCCTTAGCTGAGAGAAGGAGACATATTATTTCATACACTTGTTTGACTGTGTTGTGTAAATGAATGAAAGTTATTTTTGTTTGTTTGCTTGTTTACGCACTGTCTTTTCTATCAATATGTTGAATTCATGTTAATGTGTATTTTCTGGTTCTGTACTTAGTCTGCTCTTTTTACCCTCTGCACCAAACCTTTTCGGCGAAAATAGCCGATCTCCAAGCTCACAACGTTTTTGCGCTCCTACGTGAATAGGGATGCTATAGTGATGATATAAAAACGAATCCTATCACACAAAGATGTGGTGGCCACCCTGTAGTAACTCTGGGGACCCCCTGTTGAAGACCCATCCATGGGCATTGGTTTGCTTAGGTTAAGTTTATGATAAGGGTCTGGGGGGTCAGAGTGCGTGCTGCGTTCCATAGCATTTTATTTACCCATGGCTGAATATCCACAACCTAATTGAAATAGTAGTCGAGCTTAACATAATCAGTTATCACTATGCAGACCAGAATAAGTATTCTGCTAGTGAGGTGTGCGTGCGTGTGTGCGTGCGCGCACGTGTGTGTGTGTGTGTGTGTGTGTGTGTGTGTGTGTGTGTGTGTGTGTGTGTATGTGCGTGCGTGCGCGTACGCGCGTGTTCTGTGTGTTTGCCTGAACGAGTGGGAGAGGAGAGCTAGTCAGCCACATTTACTCAGCGGTAAGACAGATAGTCATTAGGGAAGGTAAACATTCACTTAAGCCTGAGCCTGCTCAATGATGCCACTCAAGGGTCTTTGTGTGGAGTGATCTGAGAACCGAGGCAAAGCTGAGGTTTTAATTAGCCTGAAAAGCTGACAGCTTTTGTCAGTGTTTTGTCAAAGCAGAGCCACATGTTGGGCTTTGCCTGTTGTTCTTCTTCTCCTCAACTACAAGACGAGGCAAAATTATACATATCTTTGACATTTCCATGTGCTCAATTACATGTACAAGTAAACTAGTACCATGTCTTCCACAGATTTGTGTCTATATATGCTCGAAATAAACCCCTTTACCGTATCTCTGTCTGCAGCCTACACACGCTATGATGGATAAGGGGCTGCATCTGGTTTTGTTTAGATAATTAGCACAGAGGCACAGTGCCAATAGGAAACTAATCTAAATGATCAATTATTGCCAGACGTTGTCTATGGGGGAAAAAAAAAAAAAACAGCGTTATGTTCTTTGTTGTCGTGGACTGGAGAAATGGACTGTTGTCCACAGACCATATCTCAGCATGACCACAGAGCCGTATTATGCATAATGTGGTGATTAAAAAAAAAAAAAGCTTGTAGGTTGACAAAGCTTTAACTCATTTAGACCGGGAAAGAATCAGTGTATTTTTTTTATTTCTTTGGTTATTCAAAAATAGCAGATCTACAAGCTCATAGCGCGGCACCGAGTGCCGCGCTGTGAGCTTGCAGATCTGCTATTTTTTTTTTTATTGAAAATTTGTGCAAATCTGATATATAAGATTTGCACAAATTATAAAAATATATTTATATTTTTAAAGCGAACATTTGTAACTCAAATCTTTGCAGTTTTTTTTTTTTTTAAACATGTTTTTTTGTGGTGCTCAAAGTTTTTCATTGCAAGGACCCCCCAAAATGATTTGGGTGTGGACCCCAATCTCAAAATATGTTGTTCCAGGCCCCCCCCCCCCCCCCCCCCCCCCCCCCCCAGAAGCAAAGATTTGAGTTACAAATGTTCGCTTTAAAAAATATATATATTCAATGATTTGCACAAATGCTGGATTTTTCAAAAAAATAGCAGATCTACAAGCTCATAGCACGGCACTCTATGAGCTTGTATATCTGCTATTTTTTAATAGCCAAAGAAATCTAGAAAATGACACAGATGCGTTCCCGGTCTTAATGGCTTAATCAGAATTTGTGTTACTTATTGCAATCACGGGTCACTGGAGTTGTCATTAATCAAATGCTTTACCCTCTTTCAAGCCTCTCTGATTGTGTCGTCTATCTTTGGCTGTTACAAGCAGCACAGCAATAGGAATTTCAGAGCTTTCTTTCTTCCACCACAGTACAATAAGAATCCTGTCTCTAATTAACGGACCCGGTTCATTGCAAGGAGTTTTGTTTTCAGCGGCTGTTTGAGAGGGATCATTGTGTGCAATAATATCGTAGGAAGACGAAGCACTAAAGCAGTCAGTGGGAAATGCAGGAGCTAATTACGTGTAGGGTTTTTGCACTCGACTATAATAAGGCAGAGGGTACAGTGAGTGCCATTGCTTAGACTATTGAAACCGGGAAAGCATCTGTGTAACCACTTTATCCATATTGTATACTTTGGCTACAAAAATAGCAGATATACAAGCTCATAGTGCCGTGCCAAGTGCCACGCTATGAGCTTGTAGATCTGCTATTTTTTTTTTAAATCTTGAACATTTAGTGCAAATCTTTGAATATATATTTTCTACAACACGCGTTTTTAACTCTGGAACCCTGGAACTAAATATTTTGAGATGGGGGTCCGCTGCCAAATACATATAATTGTGGGGGTCCTTAACATGAAAACGTTTGAGAACCACTGATATAGAAACATATGTTTTTTCAAAACACCGTTTGGATTTAGAAGACATTTGTAGAATCCCCCTAGAAGCAAAGATTTGAGTTACAAATGTTCGCTTTAAAAATACATATATATTCAAAGATTTGCACAAATTATTAAAAAAAAAAAAAGCAGATATACAAGCTCATAGCGCGGCACTCGGTGCCACGCTATGAGCTTGTCTATTTTTGAACAGCCAAAGAAATCAAAAAATGACACAGATGCGTTCCCGGTCTTAATGGGTTAAATAACATTTCTAGATGATGATGTTGTGGAGTGAGACATTTAAAATGTCAATACAAAGACAGTTAGACACGCTATATATATGCTTTAAATGAAACATTTGAGTAGTTCTTGAGTAGCTCAGCACCAGAGAATTCAGTATCGAGCGTCTTGGAGTCGGGATACAACAGTAGCTAACACAACACCAGAACTTCACTTGTTTACACTGACCACCATTAGCCCCAATTAGCCCCAGGCTTGTGCATTATGCATGTGTGTCTGTGCGTTTTTTTTGTGCACGCGCGAGAGAGAGAGAGAAAGAGTGAAAGAAAGAGTAATAGAATCCGTCAGCCCCAGACAGAATGAAAAGCTCATCCTCTCTTTATACTCCCTCCCCACTTTCCAAGTCGCTCCCTGGTGCCGCGTCTCGTATTAAATGATTCTGACATTCAAATATCCAGTTCAAGAATGTAGTTATGGTCTGTGTGTGTGTGTGTGTGTGTGTGTGTGTGTGTGTGTGTGTGTGTGCGTGTGCGCGTGCGCGTGCGTTTGTTTGTTTGTAATATCATAAGCGCCGGGTCTGGCAACATTCGTTGAGGTTAAACCAGGCATGCTTGCAGGCTTTCCCCCTCACCAGGGAGCTCAGTTCATTTGCAGTAGCAAAATTGTTATTTCCAAAATGTGCCGTGCACTTTTAGTTGGAAAACCAATCACTTCAGTGATTGAAATATATGGTGTGCTACTTAGTAAAAAAGTAAGCCGTTATTGCGTTTTTTATTGCGTGGGAAAAACAGTGCACTGAAGCAACACGAAGATGACTTTGCCTTGCACTGATGATGATGATGATGATGATATCAAAATGTTAAGCTCTTAAGAATGTATCGAACAAAAGGGAGGAGGTGCTGTTGACCTTGGTAAATAAGTATAAAAGTAAAGAACAGGCCGCACACTCGTATATAGCCACAATGCATGATTTATTTGAATGAAAAAACAACGTTTCGACCCTGACATGAAGGTCTTCTTCAGGGGAACATTCCAGAAGACCTTGCTAGGTCGAAACGTTGGTTTTTCATTCAACCATGACAAACCAAAGGCTCTTAAGAATCCTCATTCTTTTCAGCTCTTAAGAATTTCAGCTCTTAAGAATCCTCATCAAGAATTCTAGTTACTGTATGATGGCAATATGGATGGGTACTGCATGAGGTTCTTGGATTAATGTTGTTTTCAACAAATAGCATGGATACCTAAGAGCTAAGAGGGCATTCTTGACTGTGATTGTGTGTATGCCATAGGTTTAAGGGGTTCCTTTGCTCCCGTGTTGTCACCACTTCTAAGCTTGGTTCACAAATTCCCAAATCACATAAAGCATACTGTATCCGACCTTGAAGATTACTTGGCTTGGTTGGAGTTTTTTTTTGTGTTGTTTAAACCTGGTAAATGTTAGTGTATATGTCCCTTCTCAGTTGTTCCCAGTGTTAGGCAAGTTACTCAAAAACAGTAATATATTACCTATTACTAGTTACTTGTTTAAAAAGTAATATTACTTTACATATTACTCCCTGCCAAAACTTTACTTTACTTTTTATTTTCTCGCCCCCAGTAATTGCATCCTTTCTCCCCAAAAGTCTTACTTTGCATTTTCAACATTAGCAGTTTTTTTTTTTTCCCTTTTCTGCAGCCTACATTGTAAAATCCTCTTTGTTGATTTAACTCCGAAATGTAACCTTTGTTTACACTGACGTTAAAGGAGTAGTTCACCCAAAAAACGACTTAGTTTCTATCAATTACACACCCCATGAAGCATTGAATTCATGGAGATTTTTTTTTGTTTTTGTCGCATTCCTAAGCCAATAATTTGATTACCGGTGGAAAGATGCTAATGTATCCGGTAGGAAGAGTCTCCTACCGGAGAGACCGCCGGTCATAAAATTATTGGCTTAGGAATACGACAAAAAAAAACTCCACTTCATTCAATCAAATTATTCAATGCTTCATGGGGTGTGTAATTGATAGAAAATAAGTAATTTTTTGGGTTGAACTACTCCTTTAAGCTCCTTTGACGCATTGGGGCTGATCAATTAATTGTGTTCACCTGCTTTGTAAACAGCTGTGCATGCCTCAACCTGCCCACTGTGAGCTTCTCACTTGTGGTTTGAAGTTGACAATACTTGTGGGGTGTTAGGTGTGTGATATCTTTTTATGGATCTTAGTATCTTACCAACAGCAAGATGCATCCACCACACAGTTCCATCCACAGTTGAGATTTTGCAAATGTAAAAGGAAAACCGAGTGCCACGCTATGAGCTTGTAGATCTGCTATTTTTCAAAAATCTCGAAAATTAGTGAACATCTTTAACCCATTAATACCTGGAACGCATATGTGTCACTTTAGATTTCTTTGGCTATTCAAAAATAGCAGATATACAAGCTCATAGTGCGGCACCGAGTGCCGCACTATGAGCTTGTAGATCTGCTATTTTTTTGTTTTTTTTATCCAAAAAACTGTTAGGATTTAGAAAACATTTTACAAAATCGCCTCAGGTCTTAAAGGGTTAACACAAATCTTTGCTTCTGGGGGTCCCTGGCACAACATACCCGCGGGCTAAATATATATCAATTTGGGGGTCCTTGACGTGAAACATTTTGAAAAACACTGCTATAGGGGGTGAGATACACACTGAAGAGGTGAGTTTTCACACTGCAGCAGAAAAATAGGGAGTGAATCTATGCAGTCCTGGATGAAAGGGGGAGGAGGTCATTCCACAGCTTGGGAGGCAGGAGGGAGAAGAGTCTATAGGAACGATGGCCAAGGTGTTGTTGTTGTAGGTAGGGAAGGGAAGGGAGGGACGGATGCCCTGTGTTAGCTGATCTAAAATGTGTGGGAAAGGGGTGGATCATGTCCTGGAGGTATAGGGGGGTGCCGTGACCTTGGTCACCCGTGTATAGGTCATCACCAGTGTTTTTGAATTGGATGCAGGCAGCCAGTGAAGGGAACCACACAGAAGGGGTGGAGACGTGAGAATTTAGAGAGGTAGAAAACCCAGCGGCACTCTGGATCAGTTGATTGTGTTTTGAGGGAGCATGCCGGCATGCAGGGGAGTTGTAATAGTCAAGCCTGTATAGATGAACCATGAAGCCAGGTCTGCATGCACAGTGAATTAAAAGTAAACAATCACAGAGTGATTGGGAGATTACATTTTTTTGCTATAACAAAACAGTGCATTTATAGTCAGGGCGCTTAAGTCAATTTTTTGGAAGAATCGTTCACTTTGTGATACAAGTGCCACATTTTGCACAAAGTTTCTTCTGGACCTACTTTTTCACAAAAGCCTGTTAGCCACGCAAAAAAAACAACAACATGGCTGCCATTTTCCAAAATGGCTGCGGGTGAAAGACATTTTATGTGTATTTTGACCTGGATTGTGATTGGATAATCCAATTTAGATTATTTTGGCATTGGCATCAGAATATAGTTTTGACCCCCTTCCAGCCCTCCCCCCGTTAGCCATGCAAAAAAATAAAAACTATATGGCTGGCATTTTCCAAAATGGCTGCTGGCGAAAGACATTTTATGTGTATTTTGACCTGGGTTGTGATTGGATTTTGATTATTTTGGTATCAACATATGGTCTCCCCCCCCACCCAATGTCTGGATCACATATTTTTCTAATCGTCACATTTGCAGGCACGCAGCTGTGTGCACTGCAGGCCAAAGCGGTAGCACTTGCATCTACTGTACCACGACATTCAGTCTTGCACCGGCATTTTGTCAGTTGTTCACAAATCTGGGCAATTGGTAGAGTGTCATCCACGCTACTTGCCAAATGTGTCATCTTCTGCTCGCCATCCCCAGTTGGCAGGGCTCTCTGTATGCATTTGACATACAGTTGCCTGGCTCCAGACACGGGCAACTTGATAAGTGGCACGCTTCACATGATGTGCAAGAGATGTCCTTGTAGGTGGAATGGCATCATAGGACCTCCGCTTCCAAGCAACCAGGCAACACCTTGCATCATCAACCCCATCAGCAGTGCTGTTCTTGTCATGCATTGTAATGACAAGTAGGTCCAGAAGAAACTCTGTGAAAAATGTGGCGCTTGTATCACAAAGTGAACGATTATGTCACTAAGCGACCTGGCTATTAGGACAATGTTTGGCATATGGTATGGATCACATAGGTCAGGGATAAACTGCCTTGCATGATGCTCCGATACCCTGAGAGCTTGTCCTTGAGTTTTCCGTGTGATATATACGCAGTGGTTGAAAAAGTACTCACATTTCTTACTTGAGTAAAGGTATCAACACTGCAATGTAGAAATACTGTTACAAGTAGAAGTCAGGAATTAAAAATGTACTTGAGTAAAAGTACAAAAGTATTGGTATCAAAATGTACTTAGAGTACCAAAAATAGAAAGTACTCATTATGCAGAATGTCCCATTTCACAACTAAATTGGATCAAAATCATTTGAAAATAGCAGATCTACAAGCTCACAATGCGTCGCATCGTGACCCATTGTGAGCTTGTAGATCTGCTATTTTCAAATGGCTGAAATATATATAGAGCTGAAGTGGGTAATGCATGTTTTGTAATAATAATCAAAATCTACAAAGTAACTAGTAACTAAAGTTTTCAAATAATTGTGGTGGAGTAAAAGTACAATATTTTCCTCTGAGATGTAGTGGATTAGAAGTAAAAGTACTGACAATTGGAAATACTCCATTAAAGTAAAAGTACCTAAAAATTGTAATTAATTATAGTACTTGAGTGAATGTACTTAGTTACTTTACACCACTGGATACGCACATATTATATATAACTTATATAAGTATATATAAGGAGCGTGAGTGGGATGGTGTAGCTGACCATTAGACAGTGTAAAATGTCCTTATTTCAGCTTGCAGTAAATCAATCTCTTCTGACTATAGCCTACTCAGCAGGCTAATATAGTAGCGTGCTATGGGACTAATTCTAAGTATTATATAGGCTATCCAGACTTAATTTCCTCTGGGTGAGGGGGTGATGAAAGGACCGAGGGGGCGATAGACTGTAAAAGTGCCACCGCACGCTGAGATGTCACCATGAGTGACCTCACAGCTAATGTCCCCATGTCAATCATCATGAGCAACACGGCTGCTGCTGTTGTTGGTGATGTGGTTTAACCCATTAAGGCCTGGAACGCATCGGTTTCATTTTTAGATTTGAGCTAAAAAGCATTATTTTACACTTTGGCTATTCAAAAATAGCAGATATACAAGCTCGTAGCGCAGCACCGAGTGCCGCGCTACGAGCTTGTAGATCTGCTATTTATGAAAAATCGTGAAAATGTGTGCAAATCTTTGAATATATATATATTTTTAAAGCGAACATTTTAAACTCAAATCTTTGCTTCTGGGGGTCCCTGGAACAACACATTTTTAGATGGGGGTCCGCAGCCAAATACATATGATTTTGGGGGTCCTTGACATGAAAAAGTTTGAGCACCACTGATATAGATACATACATTTTTCAGAAAACTGTTGGGATTTAGGAGACATGTAGAATCGGCTTCAGGTCTTAATGGTCTAATTCACGGCTGAGGGGACACTATAGTTTACCCGGCAACTCAAAGGAACCAAAACATAAGAGCGCAAAACAACAGCCTTCAGTAGTTCACAGATGTAGCCGCATAATGGTGAGATATATATATATTAATAAATGTAGCATTGTGGTGATTCATATTTCATAAAGCTCTTTGATTCTGTGTCTGGTTCTCATAGGCAATGACATAGTGATGCCATGTGAACGGAAACCAATACTAGGATTTAAGTATAGGTTCTGAACGGCATATTCCAGACCGCACTGAGAGGTAATGGAACGGCTGCAGATGGACAAATGGCCAGGGTTAATGCAGCACAGAGGGAAGGGAGATGGGCCGGACGGGTGAAATATAGTATGTCCAGATGGGCTTTTGAAGTACAGTTAGAGAGTGTGCGTGTGTGTGTGCGTGTGCGTGTGCGTGTGCGTGTGCGTGTGTGTGTGTGTGTGTGTGTGTGCGTGTGCGTGTGCATGTGTGTTGCGTTGCATGTGTGTGTGTGTTTGGCTGTCAGGCCTGCAGGCAGGGCCAGATGCTGTTTCGGGACATGCTCTCTAGAGAGTAAAAGGCGCTTGGCTCCCTAAGACCCTCATCAGCTGCCATCAGCAGGAACAGAACAGTGGTGCTCCTAGGCACACTGGAACAAAAATGAAACTATTTGATCTCAACAAGCACTTAGCACCTAAATGGGATTCTGTAAAAGGGTGCTGCTTGTGAAATGTACCTATACGCACGTACTGGCCTGGAAGAAGTACAAAATATGACCCAAAAAAGCACTGGATGTAATGTTTTTTTGCTAGATATCTGTTGGTATTCAGCGGTGGTGGAAGAAGTACTCAGATATTTTAAGTAAAAGTATCAATACCACAATATATAAATTGTACAAAAAAGTTACAAGTAAAAGGCCTGTGTTCAAAATGTTACTTGAGTAAAAGTACAAAAGTATTGGCATCAAAATATACTTAAAGTAGCAAGATGTTTGAAAATAGCAGATCTACAAGCTCACAACGCGTCGCGATGCGACGCGTTGTGAGCTTGTAGATCTGCTATTTTCAAATAGCCTAGGTATAAAATGGGGCTAAAGTGGTTAATGTTATGTTTTATAATGTAATCATTTATATCTGCAAAGTAACTAGTAACTAAAGTCGGCTTAATGCCATCCTAGTGTCTGTCACAGATACAATGTTACAGTATTTTCGGAAACAATTGATCATTGTTGCGGAGTCCATATCACCATAAAGGTATCAGTGTTTGTTATTCATCCACCCACCACCGACTGATGTGGTGAATTTTAAACATCAGAACATGCCTTTATTCTGCATTTGAACCCGGGAAAAATAATATGGGTAATATGCAAATTTCACCATGGATATGAGGTACTTCTTTCAAGACAAAGTTCTATGATCTCCTCACCTTCATCTATCCACGATTATTCAGAGGGTGGCTTTTTCGAACTTGAAACCAACATAAATTGCAGGTTTATACGGCAGTGGCAGAACCCTCAGGTCCCATTGTTAAATCCATTCTTTGCACTTCTTTGCCTAAAGTAGATGTTTTGACACCCATCAAAACAGCATCACAAAACAGCTCTGATATACTCTCCTGGTTCTATATTTAAACCGACATAAATTAATCGAGAAGGAGCAATAATTTAGCATCCTGTGTTCAAAGAATGTCATC